>NW_017308550.1:69197-71655 GCF_000935625.1 Nanorana parkeri
GCGTACAGGGGGGAGGGGGGAGAGCAAAGAAAGAGATGACCTAATTAGTCTGTTGCTGCTCCTTCATTGCCCATTAACAAGCTGGGAGGGGTCTAGGCCAGACTGAATTGATAAAGTGTAGTGTGTAGGGAAATCCAAGAGATGGTTCTCTTGTTTGGTAGGAGTGCCTGGATGTTAAGACTGGATAAACAGGTTTATGTATACTTTCTGTGTGTATATTAACTTTATTTAGCCAGAAGTTCAGATTTAACATGTTTACTTTATGTGAATTTAGCTATACACAAACATATGAACAGTATTAAATGTAGATATTGTTTAACAGTGCAATGATAAATGAATATGATCTTCCAACTTGAAGATTAAAATTACCTTTACTTGCTGCCTCATGAGCAGGTGAAGGAAGACATGTCTCCAGCTGCGCCTTTGCACCATATTCCAATAGCAGCTCCGCACAACTTGCACTGCCTCTTGAACATGCATTAAATAAAGGAGTCACTCCATCAATAGTTGTAGCATTCACCTAAAACATATCAAAGGATGTCTTGGGATAGACATGAAGTACTGAGCTTTAAAAAGGACCTTATTAGCTTACTCAAAGGTGGTGATGGCCGAATCTGCCCAGGTTCAATTTGCCAAGGGCTCAAGGGAATCTTACTCAAAATGTGTCAAACAAGAACTTAGTAGCAAATCCTACTTAAGACTATGAAGGGTGCATCTTGTTAAATTCTGCCCGTTTTTAGAGCTAATAGACAAACTACTGTAAAAAAAGCATGGGAAGCTAGGTATTGCCATGGAGGACATATACCAAATCTTACCATAGAGCGGGAAGAAGATCTTTTCATGTGGCTTTAAGGGCAACATTGGAAATACACAAATGCTTTAAATTGGTTGGGGACGTCTTAAAGTTGTAGGAGATGTTATTGAATGATTTCCATAAACATTATCAGAGACAGTATACACTGGCAACGCATATTTGGCTGATTTTTTTTTTTCTTCTACAATTAGCTTAGCTTACATACAGCAGCACTCAAGACTTTTTTCATGGAGCTTTAGCAACGGCTTAGGCTTTTTTATCAAAAAGTAATAGACCTACTTTGACCAGCTAATGGAATTTGGCCAGTAGTTCAGTGTGGCTATCCATGTTCTTGCTGATGCAAAACTGTGTGGACTCTGGACAGTTTATATCAAGCTTCCATTAAAGTGGAACTACACCCTTCTATCTCTTACAGCCAAGGATGGTGCCATCCTAGTTTCTATTTGGATTGCAGCTGCTATAGTGCTGCTATGACATCAGTCATTTGAAGGCTTGAAAGTTCAGTTGAGAACATTGGCAACCTTGACAGTTGGCATGCCAGAAATGTAACTGTTTTGGGAAATGTTAAATTGGTTGGTAAAGTTCCTAGAGTTAAGGGACCACAGATGATACATCCGTGTATAATTGGCAAGCAGCAGGACATTTTTGATAAGAGAAAATTAGCCAAAATGTACTAGAGAAATGGAGTACAGGCAAGTGTTTTACTACAAGATCTAAGACACAGTAAAGTAAAATTGACCAGCAGCAAGGCTAGGCCCACATTTACTAAAGACAAAGAGCCCAGGATGGGGTTTTACTACAATAATTAAGATATCACAGAAGATACAGCAGTGCAAATCTGGCCAGCACAAGGGCAATACATTTTAATAGGGGATTATAGACAGGACTAATTGGTCTATGACTAACTTTTTTATCTATGGAGATATGGGGGTGCAGTGAATGTGAGTTGAAACAGAAATTCTCAAATCATCTCTGATTTCGTGCTGACACTATTCTTCCTTCTGGACAGTGGCTGCTTTTGTTCCCCATGGTCCCTGTGTGTGTGTTGTTAAGTAGCCACCTCTATAATCATATTTTAGTTTACTAATTTGTATTGAGATTATAGTCCTTCACAGAAGCGAGCTTCGAACAGTGACTACTTTGCAACACACACATGGGCCATGAAGAACAAAAGTAGCCACCCTCCAGAAGAAAGGACGTCAGCATGAATTCAGGGATGATTTGAGGATCTACAGATGAGTGATACACAAATAAGATATATTTTTGTTAATAGTTAAGGTAATTGAATGCGTTTTTAAGATTGTAATCCTGAGTTTAGTGTCACTTTACAGGTGAAACTCGAATAATTAGAATATCGTGCAAAGTTCATTTATTTCACTAATGCAACTTAAAAGGTGAAACTAATATATGAGATAGACTCATTACATGCAAAGCAAGATAATTCAAGCCGTGATTTGTCATAATTGTGATGATTATGGCTTACAGCTCATGAAAACCCCAAGAACCCCAAATCCACAACCTCAAAAAAGAAGATTATTACATACAATCAATAAAACAAGGATTGTACATAGAACAATATCGGACCTCTGAAAAGTACAAGCATGCATATGTACTCAGTACTTGGTTTGGGCCCCTTTTGCAGCA
>NW_017308550.1:72473-76308 GCF_000935625.1 Nanorana parkeri
AAAGAAAGAGATGACCTAATTAGTCTGTTGCTGCTCCTTCATTGCCCATTAACAAGCTGGGAGGGGTCTAGGCCAGACTGAATTGATAAAGTGTAGTGTGTAGGGAAATCCAAGAGATGGTTCTCTTGTTTGGTAGGAGTGCCTGGATGTTAAGACTGGATAAACAGGTTTATGTATACTTTCTGTGTGTATATTAACTTTATTTAGCCAGAAGTTCAGATTTAACATGTTTACTTTATGTGAATTTAGCTATACACAAACATATGAACAGTATTAAATGTAGATATTGTTTAACAGTGCAATGATAAATGAATATGATCTTCCAACTTGAAGATTAAAATTACCTTTACTTGCTGCCTCATGAGCAGGTGAAGGAAGACATGTCTCCAGCTGCGCCTTTGCACCATATTCCAATAGCAGCTCCGCACAACTTGCACTGCCTCTTGAACATGCATTAAATAAAGGAGTCACTCCATCAATAGTTGTAGCATTCACCTAAAACATATCAAAGGATGTCTTGGGATAGACATGAAGTACTGAGCTTTAAAAAGGACCTTATTAGCTTACTCAAAGGTGGTGATGGCCGAATCTGCCCAGGTTCAATTTGCCAAGGGCTCAAGGGAATCTTACTCAAAATGTGTCAAACAAGAACTTAGTAGCAAATCCTACTTAAGACTATGAAGGGTGCATCTTGTTAAATTCTGCCCGTTTTTAGAGCTAATAGACAAACTACTGTAAAAAAAGCATGGGAAGCTAGGTATTGCCATGGAGGACATATACCAAATCTTACCATAGAGCGGGAAGAAGATCTTTTCATGTGGCTTTAAGGGCAACATTGGAAATACACAAATGCTTTAAATTGGTTGGGGACGTCTTAAAGTTGTAGGAGATGTTATTGAATGATTTCCATAAACATTATCAGAGACAGTATACACTGGCAACGCATATTTGGCTGATTTTTTTTTTTCTTCTACAATTAGCTTAGCTTACATACAGCAGCACTCAAGACTTTTTTCATGGAGCTTTAGCAACGGCTTAGGCTTTTTTATCAAAAAGTAATAGACCTACTTTGACCAGCTAATGGAATTTGGCCAGTAGTTCAGTGTGGCTATCCATGTTCTTGCTGATGCAAAACTGTGTGGACTCTGGACAGTTTATATCAAGCTTCCATTAAAGTGGAACTACACCCTTCTATCTCTTACAGCCAAGGATGGTGCCATCCTAGTTTCTATTTGGATTGCAGCTGCTATAGTGCTGCTATGACATCAGTCATTTGAAGGCTTGAAAGTTCAGTTGAGAACATTGGCAACCTTGACAGTTGGCATGCCAGAAATGTAACTGTTTTGGGAAATGTTAAATTGGTTGGTAAAGTTCCTAGAGTTAAGGGACCACAGATGATACATCCGTGTATAATTGGCAAGCAGCAGGACATTTTTGATAAGAGAAAATTAGCCAAAATGTACTAGAGAAATGGAGTACAGGCAAGTGTTTTACTACAAGATCTAAGACACAGTAAAGTAAAATTGACCAGCAGCAAGGCTAGGCCCACATTTACTAAAGACAAAGAGCCCAGGATGGGGTTTTACTACAATAATTAAGATATCACAGAAGATACAGCAGTGCAAATCTGGCCAGCACAAGGGCAATACATTTTAATAGGGGATTATAGACAGGACTAATTGGTCTATGACTAACTTTTTTATCTATGGAGATATGGGGGTGCAGTGAATGTGAGTTGAAACAGAAATTCTCAAATCATCTCTGATTTCGTGCTGACACTATTCTTCCTTCTGGACAGTGGCTGCTTTTGTTCCCCATGGTCCCTGTGTGTGTGTTGTTAAGTAGCCACCTCTATAATCATATTTTAGTTTACTAATTTGTATTGAGATTATAGTCCTTCACAGAAGCGAGCTTCGAACAGTGACTACTTTGCAACACACACATGGGCCATGAAGAACAAAAGTAGCCACCCTCCAGAAGAAAGGACGTCAGCATGAATTCAGGGATGATTTGAGGATCTACAGATGAGTGATACACAAATAAGATATATTTTTGTTAATAGTTAAGGTAATTGAATGCGTTTTTAAGATTGTAATCCTGAGTTTAGTGTCACTTTACAGGTGAAACTCGAATAATTAGAATATCGTGCAAAGTTCATTTATTTCACTAATGCAACTTAAAAGGTGAAACTAATATATGAGATAGACTCATTACATGCAAAGCAAGATAATTCAAGCCGTGATTTGTCATAATTGTGATGATTATGGCTTACAGCTCATGAAAACCCCAAGAACCCCAAATCCACAACCTCAAAAAAGAAGATTATTACATACAATCAATAAAACAAGGATTGTACATAGAACAATATCGGACCTCTGAAAAGTATAAGCATGCATATATACTCAGTACTTGGTTTGGGCCCCTTTTGCAGCACTTACTGCCATTACTTTACTTATTCGAGTTTCACCTGTAAGTAATGAAAGTTATCTCCGCATAAAAAGGGCTGTAGTGGAAATGTAAAAATAGCTGTGGTCCATAAGGGGTTAAAAGGTACAAGACCTGAAATAGGTAATATATATTTTATTCTCACAAATCGCCGAGGGTTTGTATTGATGAGTGTCAGTATCATTTGTCTGCATTTACCAAGTTAAATAATTGTCACCATGGATTCATTAGCACTCTATAGTGCATGCAGCTCTCAGTATTTTGTAGGGATTGCCAGGGCAGAACATTTAAGTCAATTGCTAACTATTGGGCTACACAGATGACACAAATTAACTTCAGCTGAAATTGTTTTACTG
This sequence comes from Nanorana parkeri, assembly GCF_000935625.1. Lineage (NCBI taxonomy): Eukaryota > Metazoa > Chordata > Amphibia > Anura > Dicroglossidae > Nanorana > Nanorana parkeri. The sequence continues at coordinate 75,275 of NW_017308550.1, forward strand.
TTAGATAGAATGGGGAAGGGTTAGAACTTGTGGCTGTCTTTTAAATAACAACGTCACTTCAATATTTAAAGAGTGATTGGATACAATAATTAACGTGTGTTAATGGGGCATAACACATAGCACGCTCTCACATTTCAATTTCTAAAGTCTAAGAGCATTAAGGCTAGGGCTACACAGGCAATTCAAGTGTACCAGTAGCCAAAACATTTTTTTTTTGGTTTTGGATAGAGTGGGGAAGAATTACAGTAGAACTCCCACCAGGTTTTGCTACTGTCGGAGGCACTTCCTGTCTGGGGAAAAAGGGTGTCCCCAGGACAGAAAGTGAGGGAAAATCTATCTAACAGCAACATAGTCAGAAGAAAAATGATTTTTTAATTTAAGGAGGGGAGTCCTAGACCCTTTGTCAGCTTATCATTGTTGCCTGTCTCCCTGATGCAGAGTTTTCCTCACTTCCTGTGTGATAAACAGTTGCTGGCATAACAGTAAGTGAGGGGAAGTCTTTCTAAAGGTGCCCATACACTGCGCGATTATCGTACGATAATCGTATGCGATCGGTTTTTCGTACGATAATCGAGCAGTGTGAACGTAGACGTGCGACCGTTTCTACTGTACGGTCGCACGTCTTCTGTCGAACCAGCATGTTCGAAAACCAGCCGGGAATCGTACGATTCTCGGCTGGTTAGAACGGTGCTCGGAAGATAAATGCTGAACGGGCCGGTGTGCGCACGCGCACACTGCCCGTTCAGCATTGCGGTCATCGGAAGCCCGCCCCTCAGGGGGGTGGGCTTGCGATGATCGAGAGTGCGATCTGCCTGTCCAAGATAGGCAGATCGTACGTTTTTTTAATCCCTTTACAACCATCGCAAGACTAAAGTCTTGCGATGGTTGTAGAGTGTATGGCCACCTTTACAAAGCCCAGGATACAGGGCCATCCCTGTATATAATGAGGCAGCCTGAGAGGGGGTCAGAACTTTTAGCAACAGGTGACCCTCTGACTGGCATCCCTTTTAGCTCACTGACGTCACTGAGCGGGA
>NW_017308550.1:76342-88528 GCF_000935625.1 Nanorana parkeri
CAGAATGTCCACCATGAGATGACCCCTGGAACATGCGCCAAGAGCAACTAAATCCATAACCCCCATCCATCCCCCGGAATGTGCAACATGAGCACCCCCACGGCCTCAGGTAGCGAGATGTAGCAGTAAAACCTGACAGGAGTTCCAACCTTTCCCCATTCTTTCCAAAAACTAAAGAAAAGTTTTGGATATAAATACACTTTAATCTATTTGCCACTGCCATTTTTTCTACTGGTTACCTGTCATCATTTTAGCAGAACATTGATTTCAGTGTGTAGCACATGAGGTTACCGCCAACAAGCAGTTAAATCTCTCCGTAGCAAGATATTTAATTATCGGCATAGCCCTAGAGAGGGGAGACAAATCCGGATAAATGTAATTCAGTGCACTGGTTTGTATTGTTGTATGACACAACTTACATGTGCTCCAGCTTCTAGCAGTGTTCTTGCACATCCAACATGATCCCCCAGGCAGGCGTCATGTAGTGGGGTCACATGGTCAATAGTTAAAGTGTTGACATTGTAACCCTAAAAGTAAAAATTGTACATTGTAGTCAACTAGATAGCGGGAGCTATTGGAGCAGTGCAGAACAAGAGAGATAAAAGAGCCGAGGTTGCAGCTTGGCTTATAAATATATTTCGAAGTTTGATAGAGATTTCCAGGAAAACCACATTTGATCATGTTTTCACTTAATCGATTTACTGTATACAACTAGTACAAATACCCAAATCTGTTTTTTGTATTAGCTTCCTGTAGCACTACACCTCCACAGCAGCCCTGGTTGTTGAGAGAGAGAGAGAGAGAGAGAGAGAGCAGCAGTGTGATTCCACAGTCAGAGAGCTACTGCTTCTTTACCATCTACCAAGCATGCTGGGGAAAGAGAGGTAACTAAGGAAGAAGAATTTCAGGAGCCATTGTAAGTCACCCAACAGATCTGTCAATATCATCACAATTTGGGGGGGTTGAACTGTGCATATCAATTATGCTTGTAACTAATACAGTAAGATAGGGCATTTATGTGAGCCATATTATTGAGATCCAGAATTTTTTTTTTCTAAAGTTCTGCTTTCATGTAATTTAAACTTTTTATAAGGTGGATAACATTGGTTCTAGTCATGAAAGTTCATTTTTAGGGTTTCTAGAGGCAGAGGTAGCAGTTGAATTAACTCAGTTAAAGTTTAAAGTGACAATATACTCAGAAATTAACAGGGTTATTCACAGAAGGGTGAAGAGTTTGGAGAAGGCAGGAGAAGTGAACAATTTAGGACAGTGGTTCTCAACCTTTCTAGGACCGGGACCCCTTGGTAACATTTGCCAAGTTGTGGTGACCCCCAACCGTAAAATTTAGGGATGCACCAATACTAGTATCTGTGTGGGCTCTCAGGAGGCTATGCGGACTCTCTGGTGGCTCTGTGGTGCCCAGTGCGGGCTCTGTGGTGCCCAAGCACTCACCTCCCCTCACTCCTGCCTGCTCCCCTCTCTCTGATCCTCTCCGGTCGCTGCTGCTGCAGCGCTATCTAGGAGTATTGACACTGCTGCGCTAGGAGGAAGCTGGGGAGCCTCTTACCTAGAGCAGCACAAGGCAAGTGGGGAACCCCTCAACTGTGGGTTGCGACCTACAGGTTGAGAACCACTGATCTAGGACAACATCGCTGAACTGGAAAGTGAGCTGAATTGGAGAATTTTTCCAAATCAGATATTTTGTCCTAGATTGTTCACTTCTCCTGCTTTCTCCAAACTCTTCACCTTTTAGTGAATAACCCTGTAAATCTTAAAAATACATTCAGGTTCCTTAACTATTAACAATACTGTACCTTCATTAAAGTAACACTAAGCTCCGGAGTGAAATCTTTAAAATGCTTTCATGTACCTTTTACTATTAACAAAAATTTATCTTATTTGTGTATCACTCAGCTGTAGATCCTCAAATCCATCTCTGAATTGGTGCTGACACCCCCCTTCCTTCTGAAGGGTAACTACTTTTATTCCCTAAGGTTCCTGTGTGTGACTTATAAAGTAGTCACTGCTCCAGTCTCACTCCCGTGATGGACTACAATCTTAATACAAATTAGTAAACTAAATGGAAGATTGTAGTTCATCACGGGAGTGAGCTTAGAGCGGTGGCTACTTTACAACACACTGAGACCATGGGGAACAAAAGTAGCGACCCTCCAGAAGGAAGGACAGTGTCAGCACCAATTCAGAGATGGATTTGAGGATCTACAGCTGAGTGATACACAAATAAGATACATTTTTGTTAATAGTAAAAGGTACATGAAAGCATTTTAAAGATTTCACTCCGGAGCTTAGTGTTACTTTAATGAAGCGATGGGCCCTGATGGTATTCACCACAGAGTTCTAAGAGAACTTTGAGGTATAGTTGTTGGACCATTAAGTGATCATTTTTTATCAGTCTCTGCTAATGGGAGACAATCCCGATAACTGGCGGACAGCTAATATTGTACCTATCTACACAATGGTAGGAAGGAAGATCTTAGCAACTACAGGCCACTGAGTTTAGCATCTGTAGCAGATTTTAGTGCACTTTTAATGACCCGTGAACTGCAATAAAGTGCACTGGTGTGAAAGAGCATTTATTGAGTACTATTTTTTATAAGCATGTTAATAGAGGTATGATAAATGTAAAACCTACTTGAGAAAGCAATGTTTTCAGAGAAAGTAGACGTCCCTGGCTTGCTGCTTCATGCAGTGGGGACCGATCTGCCCAGGATCCTAAAAAATATAACACAACAGCAAAACAAGGTGAACAGCTTTCTCTCTTCCATTGTATATTTTTTTAAACGCACAATGAACCCTCATCTCTGTGGGATGTCATAGTAATGTCAAATACTGTATTTGGCGGAAAATGTTGCGAGTGTGAGCAAATAGTACAATATCACATACAAAAGTATATTTTAATTAAGCGTATTGTATGTAAACTCTAGATTAAAGCATGTAGCTTTTAAAGTAGTACTAAAGGCTATTTTTTTACCTTAATGTTATATCTGCATTTAGGTAAAAAAACGCCCTGCTACCTTTCTATGCCCCCACCCACAAACACTTACCTATAGTCCACTTTCACTGCTGAAGGCTCCCGGATGATCTCCGATGTGTCCCAGAAGTTGAGGGTTGGGCAGCGATAGGCTACCGTACCTGCCTGTCAAGATACTGAGAGAAAGGAGGGGGTGGGAACAGGGGTGTGGCTTGTCAAGTGCTGTGTGTGTGTCAATGGATGCACACACCACGGTTCAATTTCCAGCCGGGAACACACACGCACAGGTATCTCCTTTGTAACCTGCTAGGCAAAGGAGACAACTGTAGACAGGAGAGGAGGTAATTGGATGGATTGTTAAATACCTGGCTAGTGGTAGCATGTAATGGGCTCTGATAAGGGGGGCATGTCCCCATACACGCGTTAATCCATAATATCATTGCAAATTTGGCAGTCAGCGTATGTTAGCTGGTTATTTGTACATCAAGGTACATTGCGGTCACCATCAGACTTGGATGCGGTACCATGAGTGCCTAGCACCTACTTTGCTGTTTTGGTGCATGTTGCTGTCAACTTAATTTAAGTAGATTTGTATGCTTTTAATTAAAGTTTATTGCCATAACAATATTATACAAGGGAAAGGCACTTTCTTGTTTTTGCTTCAAAAAAATGTAGTATGGCGACTGGTCTGTGCATGATGGGCTGTTAGAACGAAAATTGAACGAGGGTGCGATGTCGGGACAAAAAAAGTTGTACAATAGTTGTAAGTTGTATGGGCAGCTTAACTGAACTGAAGTTTAAATACATTTCAGATGCAACAAAACAAAAGGTGTCAGAGCGCTCCAATCAACAGGAAGCAGGATTGTGGAGTTGTAGGTCTGACTCGGCAAGGGGGAGTGTCAGAACTCTGCAGATGGATCACTGCTTTTCTCCTCAGACTGTGGCTGCTTTCTAAAGAAATTGAACGGCGTGACTTTGCAGACCTTTTGTTTTAATGCACCTGGAATGTATTTTGCTGATTTCAACGGAATGTTCATTTGGGTTTAATGATGGCCAAACATATATTTGGCATACATTTTTTTCTTTATCTTGACATTCACATTTACAAATCCTCAGGTAATATTTACAGCAAAGTCACTTTACAACCTTTTATGTTGTACGAGAGCATCTAAAGCCTTGAAACTGGTGGGTCGCGGCCCGTGCACCTTCCACTTTCCTAGGTGAGAGGCTCCTCAGCCTCCCCCTTTTGCAGCACTGTCAGTTCTTGCACCAAGCAGCCATTCAAAATATGCTGCCCGGTGCTGAGTGTCTGCTTGAGGTGGGCTGGGGCTATGGCTGTGAGGGAGCTCCATCCATACGTACAACTACCTCGTGTGCCTGGACCGGAGTGATCTCACATTCTGGCTCCCGCCACCTCTACAAGGCACGCAAGGGAGCTGTACAAGCAATGCACATATGGATGGAGCTCCGTTAGAGCACAACAGCCCAAACTGGACCCCAGGCTGAGGTGAGTAAGGTATGGAGACTGGGTGGATATTTTGAATGGCATCCCAAATGCACCTCCCACCCACAGTTCGATCGCCCGCACAGGAACATGCGGTACCGCAATGCTGTGCGTTCAATTGCAGTGCGACTTGGGTCACAACTTAATGACCAAGGACAAATGTGGGTACTGAGGTTACATAAGTTGAGAACCACTGATCTAAAGAATATGAAGTAGAAAAAAAGAATTCATATGACAACAAATGTAAGAAAAGAGCACCTATACAACCTTATACGAATTAGTTGTAGATTGGTCATTGGCCCCACATAGGTTCAATTTTCAAATTGTTTTTGAACATGAAATGGTTTAACCCTTTCGCTGCCAGCGACATGTGCCTTGCAGTGCTGGGGTCTGTTTACCTGCGTAAAGCCGACTGTATGGAATCTGTTTACCTGTGTAAAGGTGACTGTATGGAACCTGGAGTCTGTAATGTGTGCCAATGGGTGTCTAAAGCTCTTCTCCCTCTTGTGAGTTGCTATGAAAAATAAAATCTTCAAAGAAACTTTAAATCCTCGGTCACACCAGATGCAGTGCGTTCCGACCCGATTCTGGCCAGAACACACTGCATCGCATTGCGGCTGGCTCACTATGTTGCAATGCGATCGGCCGCAAGGGAATGCTAGGCACATTATGCCTGCGGTCCGAACAAAATAGTGCTTGCTGTGCGGCCGATCGCATTGCCGCCGGAGGGCATGGCTATGGTGCCATTCACTTCAATGGACCGCCACGCCCTCTCCTGCCCCACAACATGGTGAGCTGGCCGCAATGCGATGCAGTGCGCTCTGGCCAGAGTCGGGCCGGAACTCACTGCATCTGGTGTGAACGAAGCCTAAAAGTGACTGACGCCCAACTTGCATTCACACCCCACAACCAGCCAAGGACTTACCCCTGAGGTGAAAAGCTAGCCTACCCTGCCTCAGACATCCCTCACAAGAGAGTCAGGGGGGGGGGGGGGTGCTACAAATATATGCTATGTTGGGGTAGGCTTTTAGTTACTGCTTTTAGAGATGGGATACATAAATATAAACATAATTATTGGTGGCATTATCTCTGTAGCAGGCAATCGATATATTTTTCTTTAAATCTGAAATTGGTGGTACGGTGGAACTCTATATTCAGCCAAGTGGTGCCACCATGGATTATTTGTTAATGGCAAGAGATAATGCTGTGCAAGTATGAAATAATTAGAACAACAAAAACAATTGCTGATTTGGCAAACCTGAATCAATATCCAAGACAACACCCGTAGCATTCCAAACGCCTTCATTTCTGTCATTATGGACATTAATAACTGATTTCTAAAGAAGTAGGCCACAGAAAAGGGTTCTTAAAAGGAGAACTATGAGATGAGTGATTTCCACTCACCTCATAGTTCTAGCAGACCTGTGACAATGAGACTGTCACAGGTCGGCTCAGTAGATCGGGAGGTGAGCGAAATGTCGGGATCCGCTCCGGCTGCGGCGTCTTAGTATACCGCAAGCTGTAGCGTGCGGTATACTGAGCTTAGGGTAACGGGAGGACGCTAGTTTGTGTCCTCCTGTTACCCTAAGGAGAACTATGGGGAAAAGCCCTAACCCCATAGTTCACCTTTAACCAGTTGCCGTCCACCCGTTGTAAAAAAACGGGTTGCCGTATCCAGACGGCATTTTTTTTTTCTGCGGGTGCGCACGGTCAGAAAAGACCCGTGCAATGCAAACACCCGTTACCGAGTGTTTCACATATAGAGTACAGCAAAGCCCCCAAACATTATATATTTTCTGAAAGCTAAGACCCTATATAATAAAATGGTGGCTCAATATTATGTTTGCACGATATTAGCACAACTTATCAAACCCCACAATTTAGTGAAAAATGCCCTAAAACACAATAAAATTACCATTTGTTTTTCAGTACTCCAAAAAGTCCAGAGATGACGCTTTAAAAGCCCCTACAGGTCATCAGTTTAGAGATACGCGTATATTTTGGCCCTAGAATTGTTGCCCTCCGGTGTGTGTGGTGATATCCAACATGTGTAGCTCGATTGTCATTTTCATACGTAGGCGCACCCATCTTTAAATAGTAAGCTGCCATAAACAACATGGCATGTTTTCCTTACAGAACAGCAGCACCGAGGCAAATGACAGGAATGTCTATGGCCCAAATACACAGCCATACACATGTACTGTATATTGTATAAACACATGCAAGTATTACAATTTTAAAAGACAGATACTGTCTACAGTGAGAGAATAAACCAGTGGCCTATTTAAGGATGTTTACAACCTTAAATACGTAATACATTCCCATCTGGAAACATGAATCAACTACAGAGCTAATTCAGACACATGCTCAAGCAAATAGCTTGAAGAAAAATTGATATCATTGTACAGCTCTATTACTATTGCTGCAATGTCTTTAGTTAGGCTTCTATGGTCATTTACATCACTAGCCTTACATAAGCTGATCTCTCAATTGCTATGCCTAAATGAAAATTAACAGCAATTCTTTATACTCACATACATTATCCCTCAAAAAAGGAAATTCAAAATAAATATCTATTTGGTAGAGAGCTAAAAAAACACAAAATCAAACCATAAGAAACCCAAAACACCAGAAGCAAAGGGAGCACTCATGAAAGCAATAATGACTTCGTGCCATTAGGGTTCTAGCTTGTGCTGAGCTATGAGCTATATTTAGCTTGACAACATGATCTAAGTCATCTGAGGTATATACATGTAATAGCAAGGGCAGCACAGTAAACAAACTAGACCAAGCACCAAACAAACAATAATACATTTATACTTTACCTAGATCACCATCTCCCCACGGCACCTCCAGGTATTCACCATGTACTAAGAAAGCACTCATGTCTGTACTATATTAGGCCTCTTTTAAATACGTGACTTTGCTTAGTATGGGAGCTCAAGAGCTGTAGAGCTGTAGAGCTGTCTCAAGAGCTGTAATTCAAACCTTCTACTAGTTAACCCTTATGTCAACTGTGCTCTATTTAAAGGAGAACTATGGGGTCAGTGTTTTTCCCCATAGTTCTCCTTAGGGTAACAAACTAGCGTCCTCCCGTTACCCTTAGGGGACACAAACTAGCATCCTCCCATTACCCTAAGCTCAGTATACCGCGAGTTACAGCTCGCGGACACGATATACTGAGCCTAGGGCGACGGGAGGACGCTAGTTTGTGTCCTCCCGTTACCCTAAGGAGGACTAGGGGGAAAAGACTTAACCCCATAGTTCTCCTTTAACGCCTTAATTCTTTGTGTAAAATAAGTGTTGGGGAACAGCTTTGCTTTACATTTATTGTTTGCTAGCATGTCATTACAAAAAGATGCAATTACCATTTCATAGAAATTCTAAAGAAGAATTATCTTATCACTCAGTCCCCGTTCACATTGAGCAGATTACCGCTCGAAAATCGCACATATTGCCACGCGATATCGCAAGATATCGCTCGTCCAATGATTTTCAATGGAGCTGTTCAATTCTACAGCTCATTGTCGCCTGCAGCTCATCGCGGTCGCTTGTCGACTGTGCAGAACCCTTTTTTGTGCGGATGTCGCGCGATTTTGCTTGTATTTTCATGCAGCCCAATACGAAAGGTTGTGCGATCGTCGCGTACAAAGTCGCGCTATATAGCGCTGCTACGATCGTGCGGAAATCCGCACGAGTTGCATGTCGCTCAGTGTTAATGGGGTGTCAAGGCTTTTTTGCAGTAACAGGAATTTCTGCTGTCTATGACCCTCCCCTGGGACCATCTACTGCATTACAGACCAGGCTACACCTCCATACACTATGCTGCCAAATGCTTGTTCTGTCATCACAGCTTTATTTATGTCTCATTGTCTGATAGTAATAACTGCTTCTCACTTCTTCTTCTGTTTTACTGACTGGTTACAGAAAAATATCAATGTCAGCCCTAAGACTCGCTCAGGTCCTATATTCACACTTCTAGGAAATTAGTTTCTTTCAAACTTCCTTGCCAATCCATATCCTTCCATTGGTGATGCCAAGCCTATACAATATTCCAGGGAAGCAGGATTAAGCACAGGGACTTTGTGACGCAACGTGTCCATGTTGAGGAGCCGGGTTATGTGCCATGTGGCATTTTCATATACAGTAAACACTCTGTTATCTGAAAATCAACTAACCAGAACCCTCAACTAACCAGAAAAAAAAAGAACCCCTGTGTACTGCTGATTGGCAGCATGTATTATCCTGGAAACGATTGTGTGCCTATTTGTCTTAATTTGCAGTTGATTACTGCATTTCAATATCAATATGAATTCAATACAGAGTTTATGTTATGATATGGTATAGTATAGGGAATGGCATTAGTTAGACCTATTTTTAATAGTACCTCTCAAGCAACCAGAAACTACATATATCAGGAATCTACCAATCCCTGTGGGTGCCGGGTAATGGGGAGTTTACTGTATACTTATTAGTTAAAGAAAGTACCTGGTATAGCTAAGATAGTGGCTGCTACTACTGGCTTCCTTCCAAGAATGCCAATTGCCTTGCTCTCTATTTCCTATAGTTTCCAAGTTACTGGCCCTGAAGATTCCTGAAAATACTGAACACAATGGATCAGCATGACAGCCAGACAACTAGCATTTTTAAAAAGAGAGGTTAGCACTTCCGTTAACTTGCAGTTTGTGATAGTAAAAAAAGTTTGTATTAATACATATATGGTGAGAAAGAGTCAATGGATACAATTTTTGCTTATGCTAGTTAATTATAATAAAACATTAAAAAGAAAATGGCAAATAATTTCCAGAAAGGACCAATGGCACCCATATGGTGCAGTGCAGCTTTTAGAATAATATTATTGATCTTAGTATTTTGTCTTTCATTTTTGAAAAGAGGACAGAAAGCCTGTAAAGTCTCTGTTCATCCTAAAAGATGAAATTGTTATTGACATCCTACAACAGGCCTGAAGGGCAATGCTGATTTACTGACCTTGGTTAGTGAGGATGCCCCAGTTGGCACTTCTCTTTGCTGGATACTTTTCTGTGCTATCTACAGTCTTTCTCCTCTTGCGGCCACACTGTAGTGCAGGCTCTACAGCCATCCTCTCCCTTGCATATGGCTCCCTCTTCGATGGCTTACAGGCCCTCCCAGGGCTGAATCTCCATGTGTTATTCCACCTAGAGAATGTTTGTGCTCTACGCAGAATGTCAGCAGCACACTGAAATCTTTTCAGTAATACCTAACAGGCTGGGGCTGGTGGGTACTCAAAGGGGGAAGGGATGGACTGCACTAGTGCTTGCTATTTTTAAAACAGGGAGTCGAAGAATCAGCTTAGCTGCAGCAGGATCCAGCAGTTTGGCAGTGAATAAGCAATGTGTATTTCTTTTTAAATAGAAAATGTGAGAAAAGGACAAACAATCCATCAAAGCTCACCTCCCTAGCTCTTACGCAGCATTTACAATATACAGTATAGGAATGATTTCTGCTTTCAGAGGCAGCACCGGCAGTGTGAATGCAGGCATAACACGTCCTCTGTCTTGCAGAATAAAAGTTGCATCAGAGCCGCTCATTTAAAATGCAGGAGCTGTTTGGAGTCTCTTTCCATGCTGGACGTCGGCCAGAAAATGTTTTCCTATTTGTGCGCAGGCTTCGCTTCATCTTTTCGCGAAAGATGAAGCGTCTGTTTAATGGCCATGATGAATTCTTGGCTGGAAATTCATGCAGTACATAATACAGATCACAACAATCTGGAATCAAAGGGCGGTCAAAAATTGCAAACCGAATGCTTTCACATCAGTTGAAGAACAGACATGTCCTGATGTCATTGACTTTCATGCTTGAAACAGATTAAAACCACTGTCCCCCCGCCCCACACACACACACAATAAAGAATGTATTATAGGTGCCTTGGTGACCCACCGAGAGGTACAGGTATTTCACTGGGGGGTCCAAGGGGGAACAGCATGCATAAAAGGAGCAAAAGAGGCATACGGGAGTTTGAGAAGAGTCTAAATTGTATGTTTGCTAATTTGTATACTGCATGAGAAATCCATGATTTTGCAGAATTAGATAAACCAAATGATGACGACAGTTTATCTTTAAAGCAGAAGTAAAAATGACTAGCTCTAAAAGAATAAAAAATAAAATAAAAAAACAGGTTTAGTTGCAATATTCATCTTCAATCCAGAAATGTCCCTGCAGTACCTTTTCTTCTGCCGCTAGTTATCCTCTGTCTGATGGCCAGCATTATTTAAACCACTTCCTCTGAGCCCAAGTCTTCCTCGATCCACCCCAGCTGCACAGTGAAAGTAGAAGCAGCATAGTGATGAAGTCCTCTCTTTGTCACTCAACTTTCTCTTCTCTTGTACTGCTTCTTCCTCTCACACTCCAGCTCTGTAGAGGGACTCCAAGAGGCTGATAGCAGTTCACATTTAGGTACTTACACTGCTTGCGTTTAAAAAATGCATTTAATGATGTATTAATGACACAAACATTCATAAAAGACACACACTCTTGTTTCTGTGTTCCCACTCTGCATAAAAATAATTCAGCAACCTTCACACAATTTTCATTCACTGCTTGTTTGTGAAAGATTAAATTTAACCCTGTTGCTGCCAGAGCAGCCATTTTTGGCAGGGTTTTTTGCACACTCCTTGTGTGCCGTATTAAGATGAGGGACTTTAAAAATTATTTTTTATTTTTTTTACATTTATATAATTTAATCTTATTTTTGTAAAACTTTTTAACTACTTAATTGCTACCAGATAGGGGGGCTTACGAGCCCCCTATGTGATAGCGTACTTGTGGTGACAGGTACTCTTTAATGTTTAAGGTGATACTAATAGACCTCAGTGTTACCTTTCCACTACAAAGAAGCTATTGGCGCACAGATTGCGCTCCAATAGCTCTTCGCCTGGCTTCTACAGCCAGGGAATGACAGCTATGGCACCAGAAGTGATGCAATCAGCGTCGCTTCTGGTCCTATTTAGCAGGGAGAACAGTGAACTTTAAAAAAAACAAAACAGAATGATATATTTCTTGAAAGCAGAAACCCTGTAGAATAAAATGGCAAAAGTTGCAAATGTTTATGTTGCATGATATTAACACAACTGTTTATCAAACCTAACATTTTAATTTAAAAAAATACACTTAATTTCATTTTAGTGCACAAAAACACATTATACCGTGTTTCCCCGAAAGTAAGACCTATCCCGAAAATAAGACCTAGCGCTATCTTCGGGGATTTCTGTAGTATAAGACCTACCCCGAAAATAAGACCTAGTTCGGTGGTAGGTCTTATATTACAGACATCCCTGAAGATAGCGCTAGATCTTACCTTCGGGGTAGCTGCACATGTAATTAAATGTGAAGACCGGCCGCAGCTCCCTCCCGCCCCCTCGCCTGCGTACCTACCCGCACGCCCACCTGTCTGTTGCTCTCTGGATGGCATCAGAGCGGAGAGGCAGCACGCATGCCCGCCCACCTGTTTGTGGCTCCATGAAAGGGAGAGCGGACAGTTGCACCCAGTCTTTTTTCATGAAATTTTTTTTTAAATAAGACACTGTCTTATTTTCGGGGAAACACGGTATTACCTACATTTATTTTTTAATAGACCCATATTAATCAGTGAGCAGATGTTCGCTGGTGTTCATCCCTGCTTCCATCTGACACCCGTGATATGCTGGTCCCG
>NW_017308550.1:88538-89727 GCF_000935625.1 Nanorana parkeri
GACAGGTAAGTTGCCAGAATCGCTTCCGTTGTAAAGCCGACAGTCAATTTTACAGATGTAAACAGAGGCCCGGCGGATAGCCCCTGGGAGATTGTTTAAAGGGGCCAGCGACGTTTGACATAAGTTGGTGGCAGCGAAAGGGTTAAAAAACCCACACAGCAATGCATTAAAAATGCACATACACGTGTTGTTAGAGATGCATCCAGATCTGCTCTGTAGATGGTGTGAACAAAGCCTAAAACCATATACATGAGTGAAAAGTAATACAGCATAATAAAAGCAGAATATTTTTAGATGTAAAAAGTAAAATAAGAGATTCGCCCAGACATGTTGCATTTCTACATGCATACTGTGCAATTATCTCTTATTTATAGACCTGTCATCTGTCCGGAATGAATGCTGAGAACTTGATCTGCACATTTTATTTCTCTCAACAACTGTTGCTGATTGACATTATCAATTGTTAAGAACTGAGACAAGGAAAACATCGCTGGCCATTTGCTAGGCCACAGTCAGTTTTTCCGCTGCAGGATAAGAGAGAATGACTTCCCACAGGACTGTGACTGCAAAACAGAAAAACAACTTACATGATTTCATTTACCCAAGAATCGTAGATATGCCATTAATAATTACTGTACAGCTGGCTTTAGCGATGTGCATTCATACAGGGTGCTATTCTTCAGGGCACAACTGGATTTTTACTTCTTTAAACATTTGCTATTTATAAGCCAAACTAGTAAAAAAGAAAGAAACTGGGAACAAAATTAAAAATGTCGTCCAGGTGGGCAATCTGACTCCTTGTATTATTTTCTTAGAGAATAAATATTAAGAATGATTGGTTAGTATGGAAAACTCTTCTTTTGCTCACAGTTTTATTTTCTCCCTTCATTATTATCCTCTTTAATATTAACATGAAGTATAATATATACATAAGATATTCTCATAGTCTCCTCCGATTTCAGTCAGGAAGCAGCACCCTGTATTCCGTCCTTCTTGTTCTTTTCTGCTAGTAAAAGCTGCCTTACTGTCCATAAAGCTTATATTGTGTATAAAGAGAATCATGTAAAAATGAATTGATATAGGTAAAGTGTATCTGAAGCCAAACTTTTATTGTTATGGTTAGAATAGATGAAGGTTAAAGCAGAATCTTCAGCCAAATAACTTAGGTAATTTATTGTTACTTGCCTCT
>NW_017308550.1:89793-90022 GCF_000935625.1 Nanorana parkeri
TGTTTAGGAAAAAAAAAATGAATGGACTTTTTTTTTTTTCTACTGAGATCTCACAGTTTATCTATGAAGCTGGGAGGCCCTGGCTACCTCATGAGGTCCTACTGAATATCAGAAAGTGGGGGGAAATTATAAGTTGAAATGTAATGCATTAATTTTCCATATCACTTAATGTTTCTGGATCAGGATGCAGACCTGCATGTACAGGGGTTTTATGTGTTTGGGGGGGGGG
>NW_017308550.1:90787-99716 GCF_000935625.1 Nanorana parkeri
AGGTCATGTTGGTGTTGTTGTGGCTGGGGGGAGGGGGGGGGGGGTCCACAAGTAAAGGAAGTCCTCTCTTAGACAGCTGTCACTGAAACAAGTTTCTATATTTATGATCCAGTGACAACTTAAAATTGTGGATTTTCCTGCTGATGCCATCAAAGGTCACCAAGAAATACAGTTGGGAGAGGGTGAATCTACCCAGTAGGAACACAGACAGCAATTAAAAGGTGGCAAACGTTCTAACCCTTCTCTGCTTTATACAAAATTAAAAATAGACTCTTTCTAGACACAAAACATACCTTCAAAAAGCCTGTAGATATGGCTGAATGACGTCTGTTCTATTCACAGTGCTGCATTAAGCTTAGGAGCTGCATTGATCAAAGCACATGCAACTCTGTCCTGTCAACCCCTACAACACTAAATAACTGCTATAGTTATCTGTTACTGGCTGTTTTCCCTAGACAGCTGCTAGAAACTGATTATTACAATAGTAAAGGTACTTCTGTAACTCACACCATTCAAAACATAACTTTTTGTTGGAGTTCTTATTTATAATCATTTGCCACAGTCTAGCTACCTCTGGCACATTTGGCATTATTTGTTAAGAGAAGTCAGACAAGGTTGCAGTCTGGCACTATTCTATGTGTTATTCTATAGTCTATTCACAGAGATGTTTTCAATGTGTAGATTAGAGTAAGAGCTGAATAGTATGCTGTGCATAGTACGTCTAAAGGGCTTTCTCATCTAATGGAAAATGTCACACCTGCTGTAACCCCTAACCGCCTTGAATATTAATACAGAAGAGTACATTTCCTTCATGACTTTTCTTCACACCAACATGACTAGCCTCCCATTTATGTATAATGTTTCCAGAGCATTAGAGGCCAGTGGAACACCAATGAACCCAACACAGCTACCACAGCAAAACCACCTGTAAGGGTCCTTCCTTGTGATTGTATACATTTGTCTAAAAGTAGATCTACACACTGTTTCTATCAGCAATCATTGGGGTCCCATACTAGGTGCAAACTCCCTTGCAAAGTAAATATACTATTTGCCTTTAGCAAATCAACTCATTTGTGCACATAATTACTGCGCAGTAAAACACTAAAATAATGCATCAAAGAAAGAGAAATGCTTATCACAACAACCAATCAGGTTTCAGCTTTCATTCTGTAACTCACAATTTGAAAATGGGACAAGTAGGCATAATAAGCAGAAAACAATACATGGGAAAGTGGGTTATGCAGGTTTATACTGTAGAACAGAACTAAAGATTAATGGCAAATTCATGTTATTAAAAGGTGACAATGGGACATGCAGGTTTATTCAGGTAGGAACATGGAATATGCAGACTTATTAAACAGAAAAAAGATGGGAAATTGGATAAGCAGGCTCATTGAGCAGTGACAAATAGTTGGGAAAATTTGAAATGCTGGTTTATTGAACAGAACTAAATATATTGGAAAATGGGAAATGCAGGCTTATTGAGCCTGAAAAAGGATGGGGAATGCAGGCTTAAAGAAAAGGAACAAATAGATGGGAACCTGGAAATGCAGGCTTATTGAGCTGGCACAAACACATGGGAAATGTGAATTTCTGAACTGAGAAAGCTGGTTGGATGACCAGTGAAACATCTTCAATAAAAATACAGAAAGTCCAGTTGCCTTGACTTAATTTCTACAGATCGAAAATGGGAAATGCAGGCTTACTGAGCTGGCACAAACAGATGGGAAAATGGCAAATATAGGCTTATTACACAGGAGCAAATGCAGTAGATGGGAAAATGGGAAATGTAGGTTTATTGCACAGGAACAATAATGTGGGAAAATGGGAAATGTAAGTTTATTGCACAGGAACAATAATGTGGGAAAATGGGAAATGTAAGTTTATTGCACACGAACAATGATGTGGGAAAATGGGAAATGTAAGTTTATTGCACAGGAACAATAATGTGGGAAATGGGAAATGTAAGTTTATTGCACAGGAACAATAATGTGGGAAAATGGCAAATGTAAGTTTATTGCACAACAACAATAATATTGGGAAAATGGGAAATGTAGGTTTATTGCACAGGAACAATAATGTGGGAAAATTGGAAATATAAGTTTATTGCACAGGAACAATAATGTGGAAAAATGGGAAATGTAGGTTTATTGCACAGGAACAATAATGTGGGAACATGGGAAATGTAGGTTTATTGCACAGGAACAATAATGTGGGAAAATGGGAAATGTAAGTTTATTGCGCAGGAACAATAATGTGGGGAAATTGAAAATGTAAGTTTATTGCGCAGGAACAATAATGTGGGGAAATTGAAAATTTAAGTTTATTGCGCAGGAACAATAATGTGGGAAAATGGGAAATGTAAGTTTATTGCGCAGGAACAATAATGTGGGAAAATGGGAAATGTAAGTTTATTGCGCAGGAACAATAATGTGGGAAAATGGGAAATGTAAGTTTATTGCGCAGGAACAATAATGTGGGAAAATGGGAAATGTAAGTTTATTTCGCAGGAACAATAATGTGGGAAAATGGGAAATGTAGGTTTATTGCACAGGAACAATAATGTGGGAAAATGGGAGCAGAAAACAATTGTAAAATGAAAAGCAATGTAACTGCACACAAGATGAAATTCGATTGGTTACTGGCCTTTGCAAATCCTTAGGCAGCAGCTCCTCTTTTACTTGCTGAAGTGTTCAAAAGCAATCTCCAGTGTTTAGGTACTGATGTCAGAAAATCAAGACTTGTTACCCTATGGCCTAGGCAAGCAAATTCAGTCTGCTATTATACTAGAGAAAGTAGCAATTTTTCAGAGATCATAAAGCTGAATTATGATAAGTGGGAAAACAGTAACATTATAGTGAGATAGTATGAGTACAGTACCTTGCCCTTGTGTTGCTGTGTAGAACTCTGCCTGGATTCGCGCTGCCTCCTTTCGATTACCTTTCACGATGTAGAAATGACTGAGGATTACCAGGCTGATTTTCACAAACAATTTGAAGCAGAAAAGTGCCAGGATAGTGAAGTAGACATTGGAAAGTTGCTGAGCAAAAGGTTTCTCCTCCAGCACCGTCATAGCTGTACCAGAGTCTTTGTCACTGTTTAGGAGTGGGTCTGAAATGTTGACAGGATCACATGGCTACAGCCAGAAGCTGCTCACAACAGCTGGTACTAAGGAAATCAGATATCAGGTGGTCATGATGCTTGCTGCTGAAAATATGAGGATTATTTATGTTGGGCATAACTTCTAAGGCCACTTCCAGTTTCATATAGTCAAAGTCAATTACTGACGTAAAACGAAGGTGACGCCTTGAAGAAAAAAAATGATATATATTTACAACTCACTGTTTTAAATACAAGAAGCTTTATCCAATAAATAGTTATTTTTATTAAGTGCAAAAACCCACATCAACCAAGAAATGAGACCTGTGCAATATAGACTGTTTGCCAATGGTTAATTCAAAGAACACATTGAAATAAGAAAAATGTTATTAAGTAAATCACGATGTTACATGGGAATCAAATATGATATTACATTACTTTTCACATTTAAAATGTATTTTATGGAAAATACAGGATGTTTATTAAACCATGGTATATGACCATTAGCTACAGCTACCCAGAGCAGGAAATCAAGGTTCAACAGTCTGGATACGCATAATAATAAAAGGTGATTTCTTACTGAAATGGTGTCTACAGGGACATTACTAGCTTGTGTAATAAATGTCTAAGTGTTATTATGATCCCTGTCTTTTTTCTGTGGCTTATAATGAAAAGAAAGCATGTTGCTGTATTTACTTAGCACTTCATATCTGGCATAGCTGTTGACCACAAGGTAAACACTTAGCTGTAAAATGATGGTTCTAAAAGTAGTTTGCAGACCACTATGAACCAAGTCACAGATGTGGTAGACTGTGTACACGTCTTACCTTGTAAAAATCATTACCTATAAGAACTTGTGGGTCTCAGTTGGAGTCTCATTCCTTGATGTTCTCACTGACTTATTGCTTCTTTATTGTGGAGCCTCACTCTACGTTAACTTTGGATTATCTGGCTTGATGTACCCTGCTCTATATTGCTTTTTACTTCTGTTTTCCTCCTTTGTTTTTTTGGGGTTTATTTTCAGTGTTACAATTGCAATGGCACACACTAGTCAAGGCAACCCCAAATGGTCACAGCTCCCCTCAAGATATCTCCATACTTGCCCTCCTGCTGGTTATATATGCGTAATGGACAAGAGAACCAGGAAAATAGCACATATACACAAGTATAATACAACACGTTATGATTTGGAGGTATCGAATACTGACCCAGATGTCAAAATTTAAGTATATCTAAAGGCAATTTTTTGGATAGAGTGTGGAAGGATTAGAACCCTGCCCATCACTGCCCATGTCCATGCTAGGAAGATTCACTCTATCTTTTTGTCCTGGTGACCGTTGTCACTGGGATGGAAAGTTATGGTAAAATGTTAAGATTTGAGTTGCCATCAGAACAGTAATAGTGGGAAAATCTTTCCGTCGGGACTTCTGGAGAGGAGAATTACCTCACTTTGGTGAGATGTGCTTGGGTCTACAGGACATGAAGTGAAGGGAGATCTCTTCAATGGGACACATAGCAACGGAATGCACTACTCTATTCAAAATGCCTTTAAATATACTTATTGGCACATATATATAATGTGCCAAGGTGCAAACAAGGCAGTTCAAGGTGGTTTCACTAATAGATTTAGATTACAAATGACAACTTGTTGGTTAGACCTTGTGTAGGCAAGAATGCTAGCACCGGCCCTGCCTAGAGCTGGCCATACATCTATAGATTATCTGCAGATTTTCTATGGTCAGATGGAAAAAGTGCAACAGATTCCTCCATCTACGCTAAACTGTGTGGATGAAGGAATCTCCCACTGGGCCAAGCTTCAGTATCTTGCTAGTCGGCCCCACTGGCTCTCAAAATACCTGATCAATGCCTGCATCCAATCAGATTGTTCAGGTGTCATAGGCTTAGGGGATCATATTAGACAATTACACTAGGAACACAAGGCAGCAGAGGGAAGCACAATGCCGATTAGCATTGTTGCCATTTGTGGAATACCTCCATTCTAAAGGTGCCCATACACTGCTCGATTCTCGTCTGAGAATCGGGCGAAATCCCGCGATCGTACGAGAAACGAGCAGTGTGAACAAAGACGTGCGACCGTTTCTACTGTACGGTCGCACGTCTTTTGTCGAACCAACATGCTCGAAAACCCGCCGAGAATCGTACGATTGTCGGCGGGTTTCTAGCCTGCTCGTCCGATAGCTGCGGAATGGGCCGGTGTGCGCACGCGCACACTGCCCGTTCTGCATTGCGGTCATCGGAAGCCCGCCCCTCAGCGGGGCGGGCTTTCGATGATCGCAAGTACGATCTGCCCGTCCAAGGTGGCCAGATCGTACGAGCTTTCAATAAGCATACGACCATCGCAAGACAAAAGTCTTGCGATGGTCGTAAGGTGTAAGGGCACCTTTAAAGGTCTGAGTTTTTTAATTCTGTCAAATTATTGAAATTCTTATTCCATCACATGCCCCAAATTACTCCTGACCCTCTGCACCCTCTCAACGCCACCCTTCCAGCAGTACAGGCTACCTTCAAGGTTATAGAGAAAATGTTTTTTCCAGGAACATAGTACTCATATCAAAGCCTGTGAAAAGGAGGCCTTCCTAGTCTTTATTTTAATATAGTGTACAAGTTCATAATTAGCTTATTCCTGTTAAAACCCATTTTGGGTTTCTTATATTATTCATAGTGTAAATTTCATATTTTTGTAGTAACTGGTCCTCTTTTGTACTGGGGGTCTCTTTTTGTTTGAAAATAAATAATTTTGTATTTCCACTCCTAGTCTTTGTGGACTATATTTAAATAATCAGGTCTCTAAATAATTATTATTTGATGACACAGTACTTAAAAAAAGATGAAGCAAAGCCAGAATTTTATGACATGTCCAACATTAGCGGATCATTAGGGGGTATGAGCAGATAGTCAAAAAGGAGGGGGACACAAAAATTAGAACACATAAAAGGCCACAAGATACCAAATCATCAGAAATACCTTTATTCATATAATACATTTTTGTCATATTAAGAAAAAAAAATTTAAATACGTTAAAAGAGACATTTACCTTCTTATGGGCATGAAGCTTTAATCAGTAAATGTTTTTTCATGCTGTTTGTACTCTCCATAAAGGACCCAGAACTGATCATGTTGCTCCCTGTTGGCAATGACGGGGTGCACTAGTACTTTCTTATCTTATGTCATGCTCTTTCTCCACAACAGCTGCAGCGGAAGCAGTGGCTGCACAGACCAAATGAAAGTCAGACATTGCACCAGTATTAGCACCACACACACATTCAAGAGACACCCTTGATTAGAATGCCTATTTATTGGCTGTCACATTAGCCGTTAGATAATTGGGCAATACACAGAAACACACAGCAATGATTTACTTTGCAATAAAATAAAGAGCAGCAACAAATTTGGGGTCAAAGAATGGGCCACGGTAACACAGCATGCAATAAAGAGTGTTGCAGTGCATTCATTGCTAAAACAGTTTCAGGTGTAACCTGGGTTTGAGTCCAAGTTTGATGTGCAAAGTAGAAAGGTAAACCTTTTCAGAGACCAAAAGTGGACTATTTACAAACATCTTTACATAGTGTACTGAATCAATAAGTTAAACAGAAGTGTAATGACCTTCAGATATCCACAGATATCCATTTATATGTGTTATTTTTTTAGGTTGTGTATGCAAGAAAACAATTATTACAACTAGATTTTGCTTAATAATTGTTACAAATGTTCTACTATTTTTAAAATATTAGTTAATGTCACTGATTGCATGGAATAATAAAGACACTGTCACCAAAAAAGCTAAGTCTGACAGAAAAAAAAAAACTGCTAAGAACACCATGTTTCAAAAAATTGTTGTTGATCAGTGCAAATGGACATGCTGTGCTGATTGATTGTATTCTCTTTATTGTCTGTTGACAGAGAAGGTACCAAGGAGAGGAGAGGGGCAGAAATAAGTTCAATTGCGAAAAAAAGTGACATTGCTGTGATGTCAGGCCTGGTTCACACCTGAACGTTTTGTAGCGCGTTCAACGCTCGACGAACGCTCTACAAAACGCTCAAACATCTAAATCCCATTGTATTCAATGGGTCTGGTTCACACCTTGCCGTATTTCCGCCCGTCCGAACGCGATACAAAACGGCCTACGCCCAAAGAAGTACATGTACTTCTTTGGGGCTTTTTGGTCTCGCGTTTCCATTGGGATACAGCCAAGTAGCCCACGGAAACGTGCGTTTGTCGCGCGTTTTTTTTTAACCGCAAATCGCATATTCAATACGCCTAGGTGTGAACCCAGCCTTACTTCTACTGTCAGTCAGTGGTGTTGGGCCTTTTACCTTTTGCCCAACTACTGTTGTTTCATATATGTAGCTCTGGTGGGTAAGGACGGGAGAAGCATTGCAGACCTGGAGACAAAGTATAAGTAGACGAAGGTAGACAGATAGATAGTCCATCCCAGGCGTACAAAAGTAATCAAAGGACACAAATATAACTGCAATACTGATTACACCACAGCCCTCTCTATAACTGCAATCTACTACTGCTGTCCATGTCTGATGTTTCATTAAACAAACCATGTGTGTTTTTTCACTGGATTGTTGGTGAGCTGTGTATAAATACACAGCTCCCAGCTGCTTTTTTGGCTCTGTACTTAAAGCTGGACATATACTCTGGGCTTATCGTTCGATTTCCTTTGTGCAGTCTGCGAACCCCCGTTCGATTTCCGCACGACTGCCCCATCATGCATAGTCCAATGTCGATTTCAATAATCATTTGTTAGCAATACTAACTCACTGAATTTTGCCGATCGACAGAGCGGATTTTCATTTGCGCATGTGCAGTGTTCTTGTTGCGATCTTTTCCGTACGAAAACACCACTAATTCATCGATTTTCGTTCGATTCGAAAAATGTTTTCCAGCCTGAAGTATAGTAATTAAAATCATTGGGTTCCCATCAACTGATCGATTATCGTTCGAAACCACGTTTGTGTCTCCATCTCTCTTCTCCTCCTGTGGATGACTCTTACTCTTCCATCCAAGTTATACCTATCCCACAATACTGCCCTCCAACAATCTCCGCACCCTTTGTATTCCAAGGCTTCATCTACTATTAATATAATTGCTCGCTCAGTACATCAGAGCTCAAAGGATGCACAGTACAATCCTCCATAGTGTAACAAGTTTAAAACATCTTTATTAAAAAAATCCATAAAACATTCACATAAAAACTGTGGAAAAAACCACACTCAGCAATGCTTTCCCCCGGTCAGTACTTCTCTCTCCCTCATTACAGTGTGTTGACGTCAGCATGTGTCGCCCAACCAACGCGTTTCAGGGTGGTGTGGCACAGATTGCATGGAACTATTACATATGAATAGTTTGTATGTACAATTTCCAGGCAGTAGGCGGATCTCCAAGCAACTTTTCACAAGTTTACCAGGCTAACCTTAAAGAAACCTGGGATGAGTAAAATATAGGGGCTGCGTTTGCGGCCTGCACCTGGAAATACTAGTTGTCTAGCTATATCTGGTATCAATACCTTTTGAGGCAAATCGATGTAAAGTTAGAATTTCTGACCTGCATACTGTTTGTGAGTTAGTATTTAGAGTCTGTATAGCTGCAGCTCAAACTACAAACACAGCTGAATGAATCAGAGGTGTGACTAAGCCATTAACTATAACTGCAAAAACCGATTTTCTGCACTTTCATTGATTGGGTTGTTTGACCAGAAATAACCCCCATAATGCTTAATTTATTCTGAACTTAATGAAATGATGCTGGGACAAACAATCTTTTGAGCAATCATTTGCCAAAGCAATCAGAATATTTCAA
>NW_017308550.1:99760-115269 GCF_000935625.1 Nanorana parkeri
CGGAACTATGTGTGAGGCGGGTGGGAGGCTAAACTATGTGTGAGAAGATGGTGGTGGGGGGTAAACTATGGTTGGGGTTGAGGCTGTACTATGTGGAACCAGGAGGAGGAAAGTCGAACTTTATGTGAGGAGGGGGGCTGAACTATGAGTGAGGAGGAGAGCTGAATTATGTGTCTGTCATGTACTGTCATTTGGTGTTTAAATGTGTGTAAAGGAATGCTAATATACAAACAGAGCAGGAAGTGGTTACATATACATTGGTTTATGTTTTCTTTTAAGACTATTATCACATAGCTCAGTCATCCCCCAAGGCTCTATGCTATTGATGAAAATAATATCATCTAAAAAGAAATACATTAACATCAAGCAGGAAACAAGAGCCAGTGTGGTAAGGTTTACCAAACTTAAATACGACAATAAAACATAAATAATGTCTTCCTATATATCAATACAGACATGAAGTATTTAAAATCCCTCCCTCGCATAAATGTTGTCTCACCTGCTTTTACTCAGAGTTTGGTAAGGATGGAATACAGCCCCGATGCAGAGGTTCAAGGAAGGTAGGATGTCTGACAGTTTCTTGGAAGGCAGAAGAGAGTGAATAACTGGGAAATCTCATGGAACGCTTGATGATCTGAGTCTCTGCATTACAAGGTAGTCAAACAACAATGCATATGTTATCCATATGCACACAATGAAAACATAGCCAAACCGCTTTCATTTGCCTTAGCATCACGTTAATGTTGCTACAACATACTTTATAACGATTTAAAAAAACATGAATATCATGGTATTATAATGATTATTCTAGAGACACTAATAATTTAAACCATTGATCAGGAAACAATATAATTATGTAGAAAAGGGAATCTTAATGGTAAAGAATGATATTGTGGCTCTTAAATTATTTGGGCTTTAAAATGTATAATTTAGAACACATCTCTCCTTTTGTAATCTATATCAAATATAATGGTGATACCGATAATAAATGTGTTATTGCTCGACATCACGTTTCCAAACATTTCCAAGATGCTTGAACTATTAAGCATTAATAAATAACACACTTAATATAACATACATTCGTTCCCACGATTCACTAGGTATTTATATATACAGTGTGATTTTTTTATGATCTCATGCACCACTGTTCAAAGCATTACAAATCTACATTCATTTCCTTAGTGACCTTTATGAGCAGACTGGTGCCCTGCAAATTAATTAAACAGCTACATTTTGAAATCACTGTTAGCGAACTTTACAAAACATCAGCATTCTAAAGCAATAAAATACAATTACAAGTGAATTCCGAATATTGTATGTTTATGAAATATATGAAGCTAAAGTCCTAATAAAGGTTTTATTTAAACAGACATCATTCACAGCAAAGTGCTGATAGCCCCCATCCACCCTAAAAAGGTATTCTTACCCTTCCACACTCCCTCGCCCACTGCAGGAGTCCACACTGTGTACCCTCCATTGTTGAAGCTTACCAGGGTGGATGATTTCTCTAACCCCCATGTGAAAGTGTACAGAGGCCTGTCAGTGGCCACTCAGGCTTGAGCACTGTCACATAATGGAGGTAGCATGTCTCCCATACCTGAATGCCCCACCCAGTAGAGCCATGAGCAAGAGCCCCAAAGAAGCAGGGAGGTGGCAAAGAGCATAGACAGGTGAGTATACCTTGCTGGGAGGAAGTGCTTTCAGCATATACTTTCACTTTGCTCTGTATTAGCAAAGTGACAGTGTCTCTTCAAACTTTGGGATCTTTTTGTTGTTTAACCAGGTAACAACAGTGTTAAGAAAACATGGTTTTCTGGGTTTAATCTTACCATCTACTTACATTCATTAATTCAGAAAAGAAAGATTAACCACTCAGTGTGCATGATGTATATTGATAGCCCACCCAAATGGACTCCCCAAAGGTAAACTAAATGTTTTGGGTGGTCTGTTTAGGTAGCATATTTTTGTATAATACCCGTGCTTAAGAGCAAACAAGAGAGCACTTAGGCTCAAGTCAAATATGGCTTTTTACTCAATTTGCTCAGGGCACATTGCCTTCATATTGAGTGTCTCTAATTTTAATGCTGCATGGCGTGGTATTGTGTGGCAATCCCATGGTAGAACTGTGTGTTGTAGTAACCCAGGACTCTCAGCCAGAGGGGATGAGTGCTTCCAGGAAACAAATTATTTTGCTGGGAAAGAACTGGCTTTGCAGTTCTCTCCAAGTTTTCTGGATTTGGCATGGGATCCTGGAACTAGGAGATTTCAAACAGAATTGGGAGGGATGAAATCTCCATTCCTGGGTCCGTGGTTTGGTAGTGGCCAGCACCTAATGATTGCACACCTGTACACAGCCCTTATGGAAAGGGTGCTGGCTGATGTTCAGGGCTCCAGCTGGGGAAGTAGAGCTAAACTCTCCATATTCAGGAGAGCTCCACTCAGAAGTCAGAGGTGAGCAAGGTGGCTGTGTATGTGTTGGAGGCATATGGAAGATGGCTAAGGAGGCCTGGAGAGCTCCAGCTGGGGAAGAGGAACAGACAATGTTCAGGAGTCAGGAGAGCTCCACCCAGAAGTCAGAGGTAAGCCAGGTGGCTGTGTATGTGTTGGAGGTACATGGGAGATGGCTAAGGAGGCTTGGAGAGCCAGTGACACACGAGGGATGTGTGTAAGAGTCACACAGAAGGTGTGGAAGCTATTGAGAGATGCTAACCAGTATTGAGCATGGCTGTGGACTGTGGCTCTGTTAAGAAAAACCCTAATGTTCAGGGACTGGGACACATTGAGTATGTGAGACAACCTGGAGTCGGTGAGATTATGTAATACATTGTTTGCTGAAATACAAGCGGACTTTGTGTTATTACTGAAGAAAGCTGTGTTTCTGTTATGAGATAAATAAAAGACTGTTCTGTTTTTTGTTAAAGTGGCTCGAGACTGGACTTTGAGTGCTTTCTCCATTTGTCCTAACTTCCCCAAACATCACAATGGATAATGTCCTATAGTTTTTAGCATTGTTATCATCTAAACACTCTTCAATATAAGCATGTGAAAATGTGTGTTTTATTGTCTTAATACCATCCTCTGAGCCCACTGCAGCTCACAAACACTGGGTCGTCACGTAGAAGTTGTACAGTACTCAATCTTGGATTGAAGACCAAACCAGAGAAAAATGATTACACTGGCTGCGCTGGATTAGGTAAAAACAGATGAAAGGTAAACTGAATTAACTCGGCATTGCAAATCGCATGTGCAGGAGAAGCGATCAGCCCTGGAACAGCTGATCGGTCCTGAAATGTCACTTCTATCCGACTTTGTGAGTAAGGTGGAATGTGAGATCGTAGTCGCAGAGAAGTGACATTTCAGGACCGATCAGCTGTTCCAGGGCAGATCGGTTCTCCTGCACATGCGATCTGCGATGCTGATCTGCCCTGGAACAGCTGAGAAAGCGTTGGAATGCTTCACCTATTGGCGGTCACACATTCCACCGTCAAAAAACTGGGCGGGATTACATGAAAACGCGTGACCATGTCACCGGTCACACATTCTAACGTAGTCACAAACTTTGATAGAACACCGCCATCAGGGGGGTATGGCCGGTACGCATGTGAGGGATCTGGGCAGCCTGGGGGACCTCTTACATGGGTATCGGCTGTACCAGGGGTGGCATGGCAAAGGTGACAGGGGAGGGGGTGGAGGTGGCAGTACAGTCATGCTAAATGACTACTGAGATAATATTAAATATGCAAGCCAAATGTCTGTTCAGTTTGAGAAGACTGAAAGAGAGAGAAAACCAATAAAGCAGAATATTGTCTACCCACATTATCTTTAATAAAAAATAAATTTTCAAATTAAAACTCCAGCCAAAACATTTTTCACTTTCTGAATAAGGTGCAAAATAACTGTGAGACACTTTTAAAAAGTATTGCCTGCTTCATTTTTTCGTTTTTAATTGTTTCATGTTTCAATAAACTCATTAATCATGAGCATTTGAAACTGCAACGCTGTGGTGTTGTTCTCTGAAGCAACACCACATATATATATTCAAAGACAATAAGAGACAACTAATTAACTACTAAAGTGGTACCAAGGACCAACATAAATAAATCCTTTTCTGCTTTTCCCTATCTCAGCCCCATCATGTAACTTATGTCTGGCCTTGGGCAGATCAATCATGGCTACAAGAATCTCTTCGTTACTTGGCGCAGCAATGTGTGTTCACAGCCTAACATCCTATTATGGAAGTTCAAGCAAGTACATCAAAAACTATAAAAACAGAACATCATTGTTAATAGTCCAGATCTTGTCACATTCATTGTACAGCTGTCAGGCTCCAGGGTTACAGTGGTAATTAATAAAGCCCAAGACAGACCCCTACAGCAGTCTTCTTTATCTTCCTATGTGATCGCTAATGGCTGCACTCTCGCCAACTGCCATTCATTCACATGGATTTTGTGTCAGACGTGATTTATAATGGATTTGTTTTCTGATATGTATAGCCAGTGTAAATAGATCTTAACTATATTTCCAGATCCCTATTAAACCAGAAGGCTTATCTTTAACAATGTGTCCAAAAGAAAACCTTTAATTTTCAGTGGGCTGATTCCAAAAATATGCAGTAAAGTGTGCAGAGGGAGACATATGCATATAAAATGCTTAGAGGAATGCACATGTACTGAAGATTTGATATGTAAAAGCTTTCTCCCTGTACAGTTCTTAATGCCCATATGTGGAGAAAAATGAAAAAGACACAAGCCAAGTATGTGCCGCTTTTAGTTCCAGAAGATTATCACAAATCTTTAATTGCCAAGAACATTTTGTCACACTTCTACAAGTAATGAGAGAAAAGTGCATATGAAAAGAATATCATATGCTATGTATTAACATAGTTCCTGTTAAAGAGGTCAGTAAAGCAGTGTATGCAATGAATGTTTCACAATGTGATTAGAGATTGTTAGTTTCGAGAAGTCAAATTGCTTCTTTACCCGCATTACAGAACAATAGTCACCTGCCATAACAGGTGAAAGTATGAGCTTCTCTATCTTGCAAAATTGTGGGGGTCTATTTATAAACAATCTTTGTAAAAAATATCTGTAAACGTTTTTTTTATGCGACTAATGGCAAAAATGAACGTTCTTAATATATTTTCATTTCAGGTCAAATGTTTTATGATATAATACTGTATTATGGCCACTAAATGTAGCTGAGGAGCAGAGGAAATAAGTATTTAAATTACTCTGCTAAAGCAAAATTCACAAGATCTTAGTAATGCCTTAAGGTCACTGACTTTGTTGAAAGTGGCACATCCTACAAAAATGTTTAAATGGCCTAATTTAAAGGAGACCTATACTGAAACAAATATGTGGTATCCCCATTTTAAAGCATTCTTTTTCACTAATCTGTAATGGCCATACAGACAATGAAGTCAGAACTACTCATCTTAGGGTTACCACTAGGATGCACCAATACCGATACTAGTATCATTATCGGTGACGATACCGAGTATTTGGGCGAGTACTCGTACTCGCCCAAATGTGCCGATGCCTAGCCCGATACTTCCTGTATCAGGAAGCCGGGCAGCGCATCATTACACTTCTTGATTGGTAGGCCGGCTTGCTGGCCAATCAGGAAGCAGGGCGCCGTGTAATGACGCAACGCCCAGCTTTCTTCATGAGATGACGAGGGAGCATGTAGGCGGCTTCCCGGCCAATCAGAAAGCAGGGCGCCACGTCATTACACGGCGTCCAGCTTTCATGATTGGTCAGCAAGCCGGCTTCATGCTTTCTCATCACATAGTGACGAGAAGCATGGGACGGCTTGCTTGTTAATCGGGAAGCCGGGTGGTGAGTCTTTACACGCTGCACGGCTTCCCGGCTAATCAGGAAGCCAGGTGTCGAGTCAATACACGCCGCCTGCCTTCCTGAATGGGATTTCCGGTACTCAGTATTTGGTATCGGCGAGTACCAAAAAAAATATATCGGTACTCATACTCGGTACCAAAATACCGTTATCGATGCATCCCTAGTTGCCAGCTTTTGATTTATGGAGAACCAAATGTGAGGATGAGAGACTACAACAAAAAAGTGGGTGTGACAGTATCTAAAGTCACCATGACCCCTGTAGATGTGGTTTAGTCAAAATTTGCATGTAAACGTGTTAAATGGTTTTTAGGTAATATTATGATTAACAATTGTTTTTTTCTTTAGGATGGGAACCAAAGTATTTTATAAATCATAAGTCTCCTCTAGCAAAAACTCTTTTCTCTGCACTTTATAACACTAAAACTATGTTTCTGGTAAAAGCATAATGAAGTTATTTACAAATCAAATAAGGACCTTTTGATTTTGTGTATTTTTTTTTAAACTAAAAAATGCATTAGTAAAAAAAAGTTTACATGTAAAAGATTTAAAAAAAAGAAGAGAAAGTTATTAGGAGTTATATAGGTACAACAGTTAATAAAAAGAACCAAACAAAATACATTGCAACAGCATTGTAACAAATGTAAAGTACAAAGCCAGAACCTCCCCCCCAAACACACACACACACACAGAGAACGCTGACCTTATCCATATCCTGGTCCTTACATGAAACTCCTGTGTCCTGAGTCGAAATGCAGGAGTTTTTCATGCTGGATTACTGTACATTTCTGGAAGAAATAGACAAACCACTCAAAGATTCAAGTAACTATACATATGCCTTATATTTAGGCAATGTTTGTTTAGCCTGTATTTCAGCTTTAAAGTAACACTAAACTCAGGAGTAAAACTCATCCAAGTACCTTACCTATTAACAAAAATGTAGATTATTTGCGTATCATTCGGCTGTAGATCCAAGATCCCTCCAAGCTCGCTCCTGTGATAGACTACAATCTCAATATAAATGATTAAACTGAACATGAGATTGTAGTCCATCACAGGAGCTAGCTTGGAGTAGTGGCTACTTTACAACACACACAGCAACCATGGGGAACAAAAGTAGCCACCCTCCAGAAGGAAGGACAGTGTCAGCACCAAATCAGAGGTGATTTAAGGATCTACAGCCGAGTGATACACAAAAAAGATGCATTTTTGTTAATAGTTAAGGTACTTGAATGTGTTTTCAGGATTTAACTCCTGAGTTTAGTGAACAGATCAGAGAATAACCATGAGATAGCAGTGTCCTAAATGCAAAGACGTTGGTCAACAATATCAAAGCAGAGATGAGAAGCAGGAAAGGAACCTTTTGGTTTGAATTTGAGAAAGTTATTGGCAACTTTTGTTAACATGGTTTCTGATACATATGCAGGGCATAAACCAGACTGAAGATGAGTTTGATGTGGGAAATAGTATATGTCTGCTAGAGACAAAGAGTTTATTTATTATTATTATACGGGATTTATATAGCGCCAACAGTTTGTGCAGCGCTATACAATATAAGGAAGACATTACAATCACAATTCAAGACAAGACGATAAGGAGGGCCCTGCCCTTGAGGGCTTATTTATAATCAACTAGGCTGTTTACTTTGCAAGGGAATTTTCCCTTAGCTTAGTAAATAAGGTGAAGCACTGCATTGATGTGCAAGCAAAAATACTGTTTGTTTTTTTCTTGCATGTGATTGGATATTCTTTGCAAAGTGAATTTTCAACACATTCACTAAGATAAGGGAATGTCCCTGGCAAAGTGAGAATTCACTTGCAAAGTGAACAGTCTATTCGCTTTTAGTTAGGTTTTGTTAATAATTTCAAGGGAGTAATGAGCGACAGAATGTTCTCTGATAACACTCTTTGCATTTCTTTCCACCAAGGTCACTCTCACATAAATATTGCTAAAACGGCAATGATGATGAACAAAACCAAGGACGCTGTAAAGGGAAAGCCTTCCTTCAAAGGTAAACAAAATGAAGCCAATAAATACACATGCACAGGCTCAATGGGTCTTACATTTTTGGATGTTTTGGATGCTGTGCTACAGCACAAGCACACATATTAAAGTGTATGTCATGGCAAATTAGAAAAAAAACATATGCAGTAGATCTCTGTAATACATGCACATTTTCCCATGTTTTATCCCTTAAAGTAGAATTAAACCTTGGGGGGGGGGGGGGGGGGGTTGCATATATCTACTGCTAGCAAGCAGTAGACATATGCAAAAACATTAAAAAATATAAGTTACCAAATAGGTAAACTTACCTTTGTCTCTGCCGCTCGCTCCTGGCTGAAGATCTGGAACTTCTTGAGTGCCCGTGAAGGATCATGGGGGGCATGCTCAGTAGAGAGATCTTCAGCTGGGAGAAGAGGAGAGACACAGGGTAAGTCAATGCATGCAGCTGGCAGTGTGCACATGGACAGACACTGTGGGACACAAAAGACACAGTGGATCAGAGACTGTAAAAATGGCGTCCATTAGAGGCCCATTTTCATTGGAATGTGGGGACTATTATTTGTGCTTTTTGTGTGTTTTTTTCCAAGTTTTATATATTTCAGTTACTGCCCCTTTAAGAGAATTGAACTTTTATCGGCGGGAAAACTTGTTATTTTGGCGGGAAAACATTGCCACGAGGATTTCTGGAAGTTTCCACAGCCACCCTATATAAGGAGGTGCTCCTAGGAATATTTATCAGTTGGAATCCTGCAGCTGCTCCCCTAAACACTGGTCCCGACTTCCTGTATTATGGAGCATCCTTTCCCTTGCAGGGTCCTATGGAGCCACCCTTGTGTGTGCTAGTAAGCTGTGTGTGTTCCCACAAACACACAGACACAACAAGTCAATCCACTGCCTTCCTCCCTTCTCCAGGTTAGTAGATGGACGGCTGATGTAGACTGCTCTGTCCCTTGTGATCTTGAGAGACGCAGCTGGTGGGACACGTTCTGGACAGCAAACGGCTACCGTTTCTACAGCGGCACCTTTCAACAGACGTACTGCTATGAGTGAGTTGGAAGTGGGGCAGCTTTCTTCTCTCCTCTTTCAACCAGCACAGCTGTCGGTAGGCGATGAACGGGTTCATGCTGCAGCAAGTCTTTACTCTTCAGCTTCCACTTCTGCAGGAGCATCGTTACGCAGACATCCGGCTGTAAGTGAGTTGCCAATTGGACAGTTTTCTTCTCTCATTTCTCAGCCAGCGCAGAAGTCAGTCGGCGATGAGCGGGTTCATACTGAAGCAAGCCATCTTCCCCAGGTGTCACCACTGGTCGGAAGCGGCATCACAGTACCTCCTTCGTTTCCTGTCCATACTTCAGGTATTTACAGTGGTGAATCTGAGAATTACAATGTTTTAAATAGGTTGATTTCATCACTGTCCAAAATTGCTGATAAAATGTCTGCTCCTTCCCCATCTCTTGCATCGGTTTGGGATCAGCCGGTGTCAGTTAGGGGTAGTGCTAGTGCGCTTCTCCTGTTGTTACACATATTAATTCTTCACGCATACCCAAATCTTGCTTGAAAGAACCATTACCTTGTGAGGTTCCACCATTAGGGATGCACTTGAGTGGTTCTTTGAAAGAAAAGATTTGGAAGGGGGAATTTGTAGACTTGCTGTCCTTATTACCATCTGCTAAAGAATTTCTTTAAAAAAAATTAGATGATGGCTCTGAGGACGATCGTCGCAGGCCGGTTACTCGTACTTTTAATAATTGGCTTCAAGCCTTTTGTATATACGCTAGTATTTTGGGAGTGAGGCATCCGGATCAGTGTGTGGGGCTTTTTCAACATATTGAAATCATCCTGGAAGCTTATAAGAATTTCGGTGGTTTGGGATGGTTTCAATATGATGAATCTTTTCGACAAAAAATGTCGGTGTTCCACTCTCTTAGATGGGGGATGAAGGATGTTGGGTTGTAGTTAAATCTTCTGTCATCACAACGACAAACCCCTTTTAAACAAACTGTTAATATTTCTACATCCCCGCTTCGCAAGGGTTTTTGTTTTGCGTTTAATGAAGGACACTGCAAGTGGGCTGCGGCATGTAAATATAGGCACGAATGTTCATTTTGTGCTGGTCCGCATCAGTTGAGCAAGTGTTTTAAAAAGGGTAGTGTTCCTACCACGGCGGCCAAAGATATTTTTCATAAAAGCCTGCACACCTGTGAGGCTGGAAAACATGCTGCCTTGGCAGGTGCAGTACCCAAATCGGGAGAAGGCACAATTGCTCGTTGACGGGTTTTGGTTCGGTTTTAATCTCCCTACATTTAGGGGTACGGGTTGTACGGTTGTAAACAATTTTATTCCATTGTTAAATCTAAAATTTTCAAAGAAGTTTTGCCGGGGAGATTTGCAGGTCCTTTCGCTACGCCACCGTTTGCGAACTTCCGCATTTCCCCGTTGGGCTTGGTTCCTAAAAAAGAGCCCAATTCCTTTAGATTAATTCACCACCTTTCTTATCCTAAGGACGATTCGCTGAATTTGGATATAGATAGAAACTTGTGTTCTGTTTCATATACAACTTTTGATGAATCGATTGCCAAGGTTAAGAAATTTGGTTGTGACGCTTTGTTAGCAAAAGCTGATATTCATTCCGCTTTTAGGCTCCTCCCTATAGTCCTGGCTGCTTTTAATTCTTTGGGTTTTTATTTTGATGGTTGTTATTTTTTCGATAGGTGTTTGCCAATGGGGTGTTCTTTGTCTTGTTTTTACTTTGAGTCGTTTTCTTCGTTTTTAGAATGGGTGGTATCGATGGAGGCAGGCTGTGATGGCATTGTTCACTATTTGGATGATTTTTTGTTTATGGGCCCTCACGGTTCCCCTATATGCATGAAATAGTTTGAGCTTTTTGGGTCTGTTTGCAGTTACTTTGGCATTCCATTAGCGGAGGAAAAGTCAGTCTTGCCTTCGGTGTCGTTTCAGTTCCTGGGTATTGTGATTAACACAAGTTCATTGGAATTTAGTTTACCTATGGAGAAGATTAATAGAACACAATTGTTTATTACGACGCTTTTACGTCGGCATAAGGTTTTGTTAAGGGATATGCAATCTTTGTTGGGTTTACTAAATTTCGCATCCCGCATCATGCCAGTCGGTCGGGTTTTCTCAAGGAGGTTGTATTTGGCTATTTCCGGGCTTAAGTCCCCATTCTCCCACGTGAGATTGAATATGCATTTGAAGGAAGACTTGTTGGTTTGGTACAAATTTTTGGACCAGTATAACGGCAAGTCCTTTTGGCAGAGTGATTTCGTTCCGGCAGAGGAGCTCAATCTTTTTACGGATGCAGCGGGTTCTACTGGTTTTGGGGTCATTTGGAACAATCATTGGTGTTGTGACAGGTGGCCTCTTTCTTGGGTGACTGAAAGCTACTAAAAATATTGTTTTATTGGAGCTTTTTCCGGTGGTAGTGGCTTTGGAAATATGGGGTGTTCAATTTTCCAATAAGAGAATTTTACTTTATTAAGATAATAAAGGTGTATCAATTGTTTGTCTTCCAAGTCTCCATCGGTAATTAAATTATTGAGGTATCTGGTTTTCTTATGCCTTAGATTTAATATCTGGGTTTGAATCTTATTTCAGGAAACATAAGAAATTCGGTGGCTCCGAAAACTTGGGCCGATTCC
Source organism: Nanorana parkeri (assembly GCF_000935625.1). NCBI lineage: Eukaryota > Metazoa > Chordata > Amphibia > Anura > Dicroglossidae > Nanorana > Nanorana parkeri. Next base: position 111,276 of record NW_017308550.1, read on the forward strand.
TCTGCTGCATGGAATAAGTGGTCGGGTTTTAATGAAGAAATGGGATGGGCTGCTGTCGCTCCGTGTGAAGAATCTATTCTAGCATTTCTTTGCTCCATGCTTAAAAGCAGACCTTCCTATAGCCAGTTGGCTAAAACGGTATCTGGCATTTCATGTTTCTTTAAATTGTTTAATCTGCCTCCGTGTTGTAGTTATTTTTCTGTTCAAAGGGTTTTGAAGGGTTATAAAAAGGGAAATTTTTCTCTGGACGATAGGCGTCCAATCTCAGGTGAGCTTCTTAGGCTGCTGTGTACTGCAACTTCTGTGATCTGTTATTCGGCATATGAGTCTTTGTTGTTCCATACGGCGTTTCTAATGGCATTTTTTGCAGCGCTTCGCATTTCGGAGCTCGTACCGCCTAGTAAAAGGGTTGAATCGGGTCTCATGTTTAGGGAGGTGTTGTTGGTCGACTCTGCTGTTTATTTCAGGATTGCTAAATCTAAAACGGATAAATTGGGCTTGGGACATTGGTTGACTCTGAGAGCTTGCGGTGACCCTTTTCTTTGTCCAGTAATTAGGGTGCGTACTTAACTTTTATCCAGACCACAGGTCCATGGCAATTTTTTGATACATTTAGATGGTACTCCAGTGACGATATTTCAATGAAATAATGTTCTAAAGAAATGTATGTCATATTTAGGTTTGGGAGCTTTTACATTTTCGTCCCATTCTTTTAGGATCGGGGCGGCTACTGAGGCGGCTAGATTGGGTCTCGCTGAATCTCTTATTAAGAGAATTGGACGGTGGGGTTCAGACAGATTTAGTATATATGTGCGCCCTAATCTATCTCTTTGATTTTCAGGACGGAGGTCTGTAGTCTGGATCGTTGCACATTCATTTGTATTTTGGGCACAGAACCGAGTGGCTCATCGATGTTATTCGGAAAATTTGAGTATGCCGAAAGACAATTTTTGTGTGTTCTGGAAGGGGATTAGAGGCTTAAAGTGGTGTTAGTTACTGCTAGTTTTGCAGAATTTATTGCATTGCTGGCCTACTCCCGATATATTGGTAATTCATTTAGGGGGTAATGATATAGGTCAAGTAGGTACTTTAGATTTGTTATTTCAAATGAAAAGGGAATTAACTGATTTAAGAAGAGCATTGCCTTGTACTTGTTTTGTTTTTTCCGAAATAGTACCTAGAAGGGTTTGGTTGTCATCTGTGACAGGTCGCCCATTTGAGAAGATTCGTAAGCGCTTGAACAGAGCACTGGAGAAATTTATGCCATTTTGGGTGGGTTTTCCTTTAGACATAGGGATTTGGAGGGTGGTTTAGGGGGTTTTTACCGCTAGGACGGGGTACATCTCCCTGATGTAGCGTTAGACATTTTTAATTTAGATTTGCAGAATTGCATTGAGCTGGTCGCGACTGGTGGTGGTGCCTTGGCTTGTGATGGCACAAGCCAGGCTGGTGGGGACTATATAACTATATTCTTTACTGCTGTTACTCTCTAGTTCTGTGTCCGTGCCTCATCACTCCTCCATTACCATATCCTATACTGCTGCTACTCTCTAGTTCTGTGTCCTTGCCTCATCAGTCTTCATTACTATATTCTATACTGCTGCTACTCTCTAGTCCTGTGTCCTTGCCTCATCAGTCTTCATTACTATATTCTATACTGCTGCTACTCTCTAGTCCTGTGTCCTTGCCTCATCAGTCTTCATTACTATATTCTATACTGCTGCTACTCTCTAGTCCTGTGTCCTTGCCTCATCAGTCTTCATTACTATATTCTATACTGCTGCTACTCTCTAGTCCTGTGTCCTTGCCTCATCAGTCTTCATTACTATATTCTATACTGCTGCTACTCTCTAGTCCTGTGTCCTTGCCTCATCAGTCTTCATTACTATATTCTATACTGCTGCTACTCTCTAGTCCTGTGTCCTTGCCTCATCAGTCTTCATTACTATATTCTATACTGCTGCTACTCTCTAGTCCTGTGTCCTTGCCTCATCAGTCTTCATTACTATATTCTATACTGCTGCTACTCTCTAGTCCTGTGTCCTTGCCTCATCAGTCTTCATTACTATATTCTATACTGCTGCTACTCTCTAGTCCTGTGTCCTTGCCTCATCAGTCTTCATTACTATATTCTATACTGCTGCTACTCTCTAGTCCTGTGTCCTTGCCTCATCAGTCTTCATTACTATATTCTATACTGCTGCTACTCTCTAGTCCTGTGTCCTTGCCTCATCAGTCTTCATTACTATATTCTATACTGCTGCTACTCTCTAGTCCTGTGTCCTTGCCTCATCAGTCTTCATTACTATATTCTATACTGCTGCTACTCTCTAGTCCTGTGTCCTTGCCTCATCAGTCTTCATTACTATATTCTATACTGCTGCTACTCTCTAGTCCTGTGTCCTTGCCTCATCAGTCTTCATTACTATATTCTATACTGCTGCTACTCTCTAGTCCTGTGTCCTTGCCTCATCAGTCTTCATTACTATATTCTATACTGCTGTGTCTCTGCCTCATCAGTCTTCCATTACTACATTCCATACTGCTACTCTATAGATCTAAGTCTGAACCTCAAAAATAGCCAGTAACAGACTGCAAAAAACTCTCTCTTAGGCAGGCCAGCAATGGCAGCCTACACACACTCAGAGCCAGGGTTGCCACCTGTCCGGGATTCACCTGGACAGTCGGGTTTTAGAGTGCTGTGCCCGGGTTTCATGGTAGTTGAAAACTGGACAAAAGCTATCAGGCTCACAGGGGTAGCCATGGGGCCCTGCTTAAGCCAGAGCACTGAAGGCTGGAGACCAAGCTGGAAGTTGTAGTGTTCTCTAGCCTGAGGTTGAAAGCTGCAGATAGGTGACCTGGGCATGCATTCATGATATCAGGCGCAGGCATGGGGAGGAGGGTTAGCACACTCACGGGTGACTGGTGCTGCATCTGTCCCTTCTCTCAGGCCCCTTGGGCATCCAAGAAGTACCCCTGAGCTGGCTTCTCCTCTGCAGCCACATGACAGCACTGAGTGTGCAGCTTGTCAGTGCCGTGTGTGCTGGTGATCAGAGAGACTGGTGATGGGGTCACTGGGCTGTAGGAGAACACTTGTATCCTTCCACTGAATGGCTGAGAGTGAGACTGGAGATGCAGGCAGTGCAACACTGTTTTCTTTCACAGGCTGGACTGACCAACCTTATTGCTTTTCTGAAATGTGTGCTCACTTACTACTGTTTGACTATATGCATTTCTTACTGCTGGTCTGCAATGTGCCCCCTTTACTGCTGGTCAGTGGTGCGTGTGTCCCTTTACTGCTAGTCAGTGGTGTGTGTGCCCCCTTTACTGCTGGTCAGTGGTTTGTGTGTCCCTTTACTGCTGGTCAATGGTGTGTGTGCCTCCCTTACTGCTGGTCAGTGGTTTGTGTGTCCCTTTACTGCTGGTCAGTTGTGTGTGTGCCCCCTTTACTGCTGGTCAGTGGTTTGTGTGTCCCTTTACTGCTAGTCAGTGGTGTGTGTGCCCCCTTTACTGCTGGTCACTGGTGTGTGTGCCCCCTTTACTGCTGGTCACTGGTGTGTGTGCCCCATTTACTGCTGGTCAGTGGTGTGTGCCCCCTTTACTGCTGGTCAGTGGTGCGTGTGCCCCCTTTACTGCTGGTCAGTGGTATGTGTCCCTTTACTGCTGGTCAGTGGTGAATGTGTCCCTTTACTGCTGGTCAGTGGTCTGTGTGCCCCCTTTACTGCTGGTCAGTGGTCTGTGTGTCCCCTTTACTGCTGGTCAGTGGTCTGTGTGCCCCCTTTACTGCTGGTCAGTGGTGCGTGATGCCCCTTTTACTGCTGGTCAGTGGTGTGTGTCCCTTTTACTGCTGGACAGTTATGTGGGTCCTCTTACTGCTGGTCAGGTGTGTGATCCCCCTTTACTGCTGGTCAGTGGTGATTGCCCCCTTTACTGCTGGTCAGTGGTGATTGCCCCCTTTACTGCTGGTCAGGGATGTGTGCCCTCTTTCCGCTTG
>NW_017308550.1:115796-148166 GCF_000935625.1 Nanorana parkeri
CCCCCCCCCAAAAAAATTGCTGCACGGTGCTAGGGTGTCCGGGTTTCACTTAAGAAAGGTGGCAACCATACTCAGAGCTGATCTCCATTCCTCTTCTGATACACTTAATAAAAAACTGAAAATGATGAGCACTCATTTCCACATGCTGAAAATCTTGAATGTGTTTTCCATGAGCTCCTCTTGAAATCTACAGGGCTAAAGACACACCATGTAGCAGCGGCACCTTCTCAATGTTCAATTGTAGTGCAAAGCATTGGTGTGGACAGGCCCCATAGAAAATAAGATTCCTTTCCTCATGCATTGTTGCACATCAGCTGAAGCTAGGGTTGCCACCTTTTCTTCCAGCAAAATCTGAAACACTCTAGGGACGCACAAAAAGTTTTTGGGAGAACAAGTCGTAGCTTTTTTTCATATGTAAATAGCTCCACCCATTCATATGTAAATATCACAGTTGAAACTATTTTCAGTGGGGGGCCAGTAGCCCCTATTGTGATTTTTGGTTGCCCGTCTGCCTGACATCTTTTGTCCGGGTTTCAGCTGCCATGAAACTCGGACACAGCATTCAAAATCTGGACTGTCCAGGTAAATCCTGGACAGGTGGCAACCCTAGCTGAAGCCCTTCAAATCGGTGACCTGCGGCTCATGAGCACTGATGTACAACATGTAGGGATGGTGCAATGCATTGCTGCAACACATTATACCGTTTACCTCTATTACAGAATTAGACTTCATTCAATTCTATGCACAGCGAGTTACAAAATGCTCTGGACACATTGTGAAGAAAGTTGCGCTGCACAACAATGCAGCATGTCTGCATTTAATGCAACTCATTTTGATTTTAACAGGAAAAGCAGGACACAATTGGTTTCTATGTGCCCTTTCATTGAGAATGCAGTGTATGGCTATGCATATCAACGAGAATGAGCCGCAATGGTACAGCTGCCCAAAGTCAGCATTCCACAAACATTGAAAACAAAATCAAGCATTTTCCCGGCTGCCTATACTCGTTGAGCCGCGAACCCTGAGCATATTAGACCCAAAAAAACAATCAGTCCATCCTTCAGTTGGAAAGAGAGATGGAGCACAGAACCAGCAGACATATTTGTCGGCACTTCCGCCCGCCACACAGCCCAAGATGGCGTACCGCTTCCCGTCACGTGACAGGCGAATCCTTACGTGTACGTAAATGCCGGCAGGAAATGACGTTGTACGGAGGACCGCTCGGGTCAGACAGACAGCTCAGCGTTAGCCCCGGCTTCCTGTCAGCATAGCTTGAGCTGGTTCCCATTCCAGTGACAGGAAGAACTCTGCCCGTCCCTCAGCGGCCCTTGTCACCGTCATATTAGCACCATGAACACCGTTCTGTCCCGGGCCAATTCCCTCTTCGCCTTCTCCCTCAGTGTCATGGCTGCACTCACTTTCGGCTGCTTCATCACTACCGCATTCAAAGACCGAGTGGTGCCTGTAAACATCCATGTGTCCCGGGTTACACTGTGAGTACTAGTCTGTGTATGTGCGGTTGAGGTGGTCTGGGGTGTCAGTCATCATCAAGCACTCAACCATATGCTATCAGGTTAGGTGCCTATAGCCAGTGTGTATAGGTCCAGCATCCCCTCCCCCATCTGTGTGTGTGTATATATATCTGTCTCAGTGATGACACAGGTACCCTGCTAATGTGGGTAGCATTGCCATCACTGGCCGTCCTATCTTAACAGATCTGCCCCTCTGTGTTTTGAGATGTTCATTATGTCAGTCTTAGACATGAAGACACATATGCTGATTTGATCCCGCTATCCTGACATCATTTATTATGGTCCTTGGCTCCCTGGAGGAGTGGGAGAGCCCGGGAACCATGGATAGGGGGGTAGCACCTTTACAGCCCCATAAAAGCTCTACAGCCTCCCTGTCACTTTTACTGGATCGCAGGGAGCCAGCTCTATTAGACCCCATTCACACCTAGCGACATACCTTTTGCAGCGGATCCGCACGGCCGGGATAGCGCGACTTTCGGGGCGACGTTCCAGCGATGATCCAGCGACGGTAGCGCGACCTTCCCCGTCGGGCTCCATAGAAAAAAAGCAAAATCCGCAGAAAAAAGGGTCCGGTAGAAGCGACTTGCGACCGCGACGCGCGACATGGAGTTAAGACAGCTCCATTGAATAACATTGGCCGGCGACTTCTCGCGATATGGCGCGGCAAAAATGCGCGATATCGCGGCGGAAATCGCGCGACAATTCGCTATATGTGAACGGGGCCTAAGACCATGACAGGATCACAGCTGCTGCAGCCATGAGCTTATTTAAACCACTAGAGATCCATGACATTTATAAATGTCATGTGCTTAATGTGTATCTAAATTCAAATATCTGGTATTTTGCAGCTTACCTGTCCTAAGATGTGCTGGCTGCATTTGTTTGTTTTTTCTTTATTTCAGACTTTTTCATTTACTTTCTCCTGGTGATCCTGCCAGTAACACATTTCCTGTTTTAGGGTGACAACACTAGGTGTACTGTCTGCGGAAGAGCAGTGATCTTGGGCTGCTTGCTCTTGATTTGGTCTACAGAGCATCTTTCCCCCCTACTCTTTGTCTACATAACATGGGGGGAGGTTTTCTGTAGTCACAGAGAACTGAGCTGGGCTGACAACATTGCTTGGGGTGTCTGCAGCAGAGACATTGTGTTGTCAGCTCACCGCAGGAGGTTAAGTGCCCATTCACACTGAGCGATTAATCCCGCGATTTCTGCAGCGATATCGCGAGAAGTCGCTCGTCCATTGATTTTCTATGGAGCTTGCCTGTTGCGTGTCGCTTGTGCAGGACCCTTTTTCCCTGTGGATGTCGTGCAATTTTTCTTTTTTGCATGCAGCCCGACGGTGAAGGTTGCGCGATCGTCGTTGGAACGTTGCCCGAACAGTCGCGCTATCCAGGCCGCGCGGAAATCCGCTTGAGGTAAGTGTCGCTCAGTGTGAATGGGGCCTAAAGCCTCTTCACCAGGGAGCATAGAGCTGGCTTCCCGGCCAATCAGAAAGCCGGGGGGAGGGTAATGACTCGCCTGGTGGCGAGTCGTTACATGCCGCCCAGCTTAGTTAATGGGACTTCCGTTATTGGTATTTGGTCCAAAAGGCAGTAATTAGGAGAAGTTTATTGTTATGGTTTGCATACAGTTTAAAGGACATCTGTATCTTTTGTCCTATGATACATTCCTCCCCTGAGTGTTGCCCACTTGCCTCAACCTCCGATCCAGTCATCTTGGCAGCTCATAGCCACACAGCCTTTCATTCATGTCCACAGCCCCATTCCTCCTTTCAACTGATTTCTTGAGCCCATGCCATGAGTACAGCTTTCCCATAGGGATGAATGGGACTGCAGCACACATGCACAGTGTGAACTAGAGCTGCAGCTAATGATTATTTTCAAAATCGATTAGATAGCTGATTATTGAGTTCGATTAATCGGTTAATCGGATGCAAAATAAAATACATTTTAAAAAATGCCTCCAGTGATGGACTACTAGTTTGTATTGAGATTGCAGTCCATCACAGGAGCAAGCTTGGAGCGGTGGAAGTAAAAAAGAAAACAAAAAAAAGTGTGGTGTGCAATATAGTGAAATGTAAAATTATACAGCAATGATGAAGAATGACATCGGCTATAGAGGACTACAAAACCCTGCAGTAGTACATTATACAGCGCAATGCAGAATACCACCAGCTATAAAGGAATACAACAAATCCCCGCAATAGTACATTATAAATTAGCGGTATTCTGCATTGCGCTGTATAATGTACTACTGCAGGGTTTTGTAGTCCTCTATAGCTAGTGGTATTCGGCTTTGCGCTGTATAATGTACTATTGCTGGGATTTGTTGTACTGCTCTATAGCTGGTGGTATTCCGCATTGCGCTGTATAATGTATTATTTCTTGATTTGTAGTCCTCTATACACCCCAATGCAGAATACCACAAGCTATATAGAAATACAACAAATCCCAGCAATACATTATACATACAGTGTATAATGTATTGCTGGGATTTGTATTCCTCTATAGCTGATGGTACATTGCTCTGTATAATATACAGTACAGCGCAATGTACTACTAATGGACTACAAATCCCAGCAATACATTATAGAGCACAATGTGTGGGAAAGTGTAGGCTTACCTCAGCAGTCTTCCAGCAACTTGTTTCTGAGATTGGGTCTGTCTATCGGTGACGGTCATCCACCCTCCTACACCTGCTCCTCCTTACTTCTTCTCCCCGCGTCCCTGTGCCAATCGTGGATGTGGGCGGGCGAGGCGGGGAGGAGGTGCGGTGTGTGGAGCGTGGATGCGGCCGGGCAGGTCTGGCAGCGGCGAGCGCGAAGTGGGGAGGAGGTGTGGCGCGCAGCGTATGTGGACCTGTGAACAGGGCCAACCAATCAAAAGCCGATTAATCGATGATTGACAACTTTTTTCTAATTCTAATCGATTATGTCGATTAGTTGTTGCAGCCCTAGTGTGAACCACTTATTTGGGGGGGGAAAGCTGTGTGGCTCAGAGCTGGGCTGTAGGTAAGTAATTTAACATGTGGGCAGCAGACGGGGGAAGCGGTGAAAACTGTTGTAGGACGACTGTACAAATGTTCAATAACTTTACAAGTTTCCTTGAATGGTTTTCAGTGTCACAATATACAGCAACTGTAACATCAAAAAATCCACTGCTAAAAAGCAGTCCTTAAACTGCAGCCGAATGACTTTGCCAAGCTTTGGATGATGTGATCAGTCTGCCGCAGGCATTTCTTTAGTCTCCTCTCTCCCAGTGATCAGGCTGCAACATTGATGGACTGGTGAAAATTCGCATAGTGCGTGGGGCACTATGTCAGCAACCCACCGCCTGGCGTCCCTCGATCAGCTGATCGAAGGAGTTTGGGAAAACGCTCAGCCGAACAGTGCTAGCAGCCAAACAGCACTCTGACGGCGCCCATTGGCGGAATTCGATACAAAACAGCAGGAGGTTCTTCTATTCCTGCTTATGTGTGTGTGAATGGAGGAATCTGGTATATTTTCAGCCCACAGGTAAACAATTAAAATACACACCTTAACTTTGAGGGTACGTTTGCACCAGATGCAGTGCGTTCCGGTCCAATTCTGGCCGGAACGCACTGCATCGCAGCCGGCTCACTTTTTTTGTGGGGCAGCAGGGGGCGTAGCGGGCCATTGAAGTGAATGGCACCGTAGCCACGCCCTCCGGCTGCAATACGATCGCCCGCACGGGATCGCAGGGCACATTGTGCCTGCAGTCCAATCCGGTGCGATAAAATGCTCCAAGCACTATTTTGACCGGACTGCAGATCGCAAGGTGAGAGGCAGCAGCAGAGGCTGTTCTGTGTCATACATTGGTGAACACAGCCAAGACCTGCACGGGCACTAAGATGTAAATGGTTGTGTCATCATTGGCTTGGTATGTCAGTCCAGATTCTGTAATAAATATAGCGCTGTCCATATGGAGAGAGAAAAGCAGGTGAAGGTGTTGTCAGGGGAGTTCTGATCTGTGAGAGATTATAAATATCTGTATGGTTTCTGTTACACCTGCACATCACTTAGAGTGGAGTATGGATGAGCAGCGCTCTGAACAAGTTGGGAATCTATTGCTTGCACAGTACATGCCAGCCCAATAATCAACATGCTGTCAGGAGGGGAGAGCAGGGGGATGATGTAATAATAAATGTGCTGCTGCTTCTTCATTATCCAATCACAGTATAGGGTTAGAGACGTGTCCAATGCAGCTAGTTTGTCCTACAGTAACCTGTCAGGTCAGCAAAGTACTATTACCATAATGATGCACCGTATCACTCAATCAGATTTCCTGTTACTGATGTTTACTCTATAGTGGACATTTTTTGGTAAATATGGGCTACTGCGCCTAATAAATGTTTATGAGTCCGGCATTGCTAGAATCAGCACGTCGTTTCTGGATCAAAAAATGAGTGAGGGATACATGTTTCTGTGTAGTAGGGATACATAGATGTGTAGATGCCTGTACCATCTGGTTAGAAGGCCACCGTTTAGCAAGATTTATGGGTAGTTTGTTGCTCTAGATGAGTGGATAATGGTGCTTTTATTATCTATAGTGATAGATTTGTGCACAGATAGGTAATATATGTAAAGAATAAGTCAAGACAACTGGACTTGCTGTATTTTTTTCTTGAAGATGTTTCACTGTTCATCCGGCCAGCTTTCTCAATTCAGAATGACTTGTACAAAAAAATTATCTGGGAATAAATATGGTGAATGTTGCTCCAATCCACATGATTTGTTAGTCACAACCAGGTGTTGATTGTATTTGCATAATTGGAGCAAGGAGGTGTTATTAACCTGCCCAGAGAGAGATGTTAAAACAGCATTGTATGTGGCAGACAATAGATGTCTCCCACCCCACCTCTATTCAAGCTTGGCTTCTCCATTTTTACATAAACGGCCTCTTTCACACCTCTTTTGAACCAGTCCTCCTCCCTGTCTATGATGCATACTTGACTGTCTTCAAAGGAGTGACCTTTTTCCTTTTTAGGTGTAGGTATACAATGCTGTTTTAACACCTCTCTGGACAGGTTATGAACACCTCCTAGACTCCAATTATGCAAATACAATCAACACCTGGTTGTGACTAACATCACGTGGATTGGAGCTACATTCACCATATTTATTCCCAAGATAAGTTTTTGTACAAGTCATTCTGAATTGAGGAAGGATGAACAGTGAAATGTCTTCAAGAAAAATACAGCAAGTCTAGTTGCCTTGACTTATTCTTTACAGATATGCCATGACCTGGATGAATGAGAACCTTCACAGACGCATATGGGTAATTCAATCACCCATGCTTTAGGATTGTTGATTGTACATAGTGGGAGGTACATACGGGCTCTTCAAAGGTTTTGTTTTTTTAACCAAAACATGCACATTCAGTTAGTATCACCACTCCAGCTATGTCTTCTTGAAACAGTACCTGGTATTAAGAGATAAAGGAGGAATTGCTCCAGTTTTTCTAATCTGTACAGTTCATGTCCTGGTGGTCTGCACTTGTTTGCTGCAATCCAATCATTTTCATTCCACATGTAGTCAGGTTATTACATTCAGAACCTTAGTCCATATGGCTCCATTTGTGGGTGTTTTTTGGTTCTGTGATGAAAGGTGTTGGTTACCCATGACCCGCCAAGGTTTTCGCTGTTTGCTAACATTAGCTAGGAAAGGTACCTTTTTTAGATTAGTCTGAATGGGCCTTTCCATAGCATCGGTTCAATGACCGCACGTGGGTCTTGGTCTTGTTTTTGCTGCACATGTAGTGGGATGATTTTATATGTGTGTGATTACCAGTATAAGAAAAGGTGTGCATTTTTTTTTTTTTTTTTTATCCCAATGATTTTGGTTGTGCAACAGCCTCATTGTGTATGGAGTGAGAATAGTCGCATCAGCCCTGACTGTTGGGAAACGGTTCAGGTAGGTTGGAGGATGTAAAACTTCTGCACACTTAAAGCAAATCTAACATGTTCTCATTGGAAGTAAGGAAATTAAGGGGGGACATGATTTTCATGTACAAAATGTTCACCGGGGATTAGCGACATTAGCAGTAAACTTTTTACAATGAACTCCATGACAAGGACGAGAGGCCACCACCTAAAATTGGTGGAGAAAAAATTTCAGCACAAGGGGCGCAGGGGTTTCTTCTCCGTTAGATCGGTCAGGGTCTGGAACTCACTGCCACATGCTGTGATGAAAGGGTGGCATCATTCAAGAGGCGATTGGACGATTTCCTCAGAGACCGTAATATACAGGGGTACAAGTACCCTTAAAAATGACAACACACAGGATCCCATGCATACACATACATCAGTAGGCTCATACACATACACACAATAGGTTGGACTCGATGCACATATGTCTTTATTCAACCGCAAATACTATGTAACCCCAAAATCAAAAATGTAATGTACTGCATCTTACCAATTCTTAGATGTGTGTGGTTCTTTTAGTTATTTTTTTCCCCTTTATTTTCACCCGGTGAACTAGTCAGTAAGTCTGATTTTTTTCGACTTCCATTAACAGACCAAGCTGTCCAGCAAAAGTAGCGGCTAGAGGATTGGAATAAACAATTATCATTGACGGGGGTGCTTACAGTGGTCAGCTTTTATTTTTTTATATAAGACCTTTATCTCAAAAGGGGAAAAAAAAAAACTAGATGTTGCCCAAAGCATTATATATAGTCTGAAAGCAAAGACTCTGTAGAATAAAATGGTGGCAGTTGCAAATTTCTATGTCGCATGATATTAGCGCAAGTCTTTATCAAACCCCAAATTTTCGGTAAATACAGTTAGTGCCCAAAATCAAAATATTATCTCCAAAAAATTTTGTCAAGTATAAAAGATGCGGTTATGCCAAGTAAATAGATACCCAACAAGCCAAAATTAAAAAGTGCGTGAAACCATCAAAATACTGTACCCCAAATAGTCCATAAGCGAGGCTTTAAAAGCCCCTACATTTCATCAGTTTACAGATAGCAGTGAATATTGGCCCCAGAACTATTGCTCTCGCCTTGTATAATTATTATTATATTTTTTTTTTACTTAATGCTATCGCATGCATAAGGTTATATGTATCATTATATGATGACAGGTGCTCTTTAAGGTGACATTAGAGGTCTGTTAGAACCCTAGTGTCACCTTTCCACTCCAAAGAAGCTATTGGAGCATGATCTGTGGGGAATGACAGCTGAGTGGGCCGGAAGTGATGCAGCCAGCATCACTTCTGGCCCCATTCAGCGGGGAGATCAGCTAACGAACGTTCACTGGTTTGCTTCCTGGCGACACCCATGATGCCAGTCCCAGGCTTACAGGAGGGGTAGCATAACCTGGGAAGCAAGGTATCGCACTACACCGGCCCCTGAAAGTGACCTGGCGGCAGCTCAGCAGCCGGAATCGCTTCCAGTGTAAAGCCGACATTCTGCTTTACACATGTACACAGCTGCTGGGAGTCTGTTTAAAGGGGCCCACTGCCAGCGACGTATGACATGCGTGAGTGGCAGTGAAAGCGTTAAGTCCAGTGTTTACTTTTTTCATAAAACGGAAATGAAAATGGCCAAATATGTGCACCTTAAAAAAATAAACATAAGCGTTTACCTTTTTGGTACCTATTTCTCCCGGAACATATGGGCCTACCTTTGATGGAGCAGGTAAGGGGGTTGGAGTGAATGTTGACGCAGATGTGACATGTAGGCTGGATAATTTAGCATGGACACAGATACCACAGTGCCCTTAATTTTACCAAACCAGAACAACGCAGGTCAACGTAAGGACACACAAGTTGTATGTGTTCTTTTCACACCATAACGCAAGTGTGCTGGGTGGTGCAGTGCGGGGAAAATGCAGTCGTGCTGTATTGTTCACAGCGCACTGGATGTCACTGCAGGTCATCACATGGCAGTGTGTAAACAGTGAGCGCTCCGGCAGTGTGCGATGCAACGCACACTGCCAGAGCTGGCACAGCGCACTAGCCGTATTCTATAATGCAGCGTTTTAGTGGCCGGGCTAATGAGAAAGGGGCCCTAAGCTAATTGAAATCTAGCCTAAGCTAATGTTGGGCTAAAAATACCCAAGCTCCTGCTAAAAAAAAAAAATGGGAAATGCATGAAAGTGATTGAATATCTCAGAATTGACAGATTTGATGTAAGCCTTCCTTTCCTGGATGACCTGCAGACTGTTAGTCCTGCCAAAAGAAGTCCTTTTCTGAGGTATGGCACCGTAGGGAAGATGGATTAGGTGGTGTTCCTATTGGCTGATTACATGAGCTACATCAGTGGAGCAGTGACACGATACTGGCATGTATGTGCAGCACGTGATATGGAAGTTCTGTGTACGCTCGGGTCATTGGGGTCAAACTTCTAAAGGAGTACTTTTTTTTACCCAGGTCAGTGAAGCTGCTTACATGCCAGTCACCCAAATACATGCAAAGCATCTTACTTAATTTCTCTGCACATGCTTGTGTGTTTACTAGGAATGCTGCGCTAAGGAGAATATAGTCTTTCATAAATCACCTCCAGGATTTTTGTAAGGAAAGGTAAATGGAGCTGAAAGTTCCTTTAAGTTTTGAATGTAATATTCTGCTATTGATGAAAACCTTATTTGGCCATCTGTAATGTTTTATGATCTTGTCTTTTTAGAGAGAACGTGGAAGACTTCACTGGCCCAAGAGAAAGGAGTGACCTTGGATTCATCATATTTGATATAAATGCAGATATCCTTTTATGAAGCACGCAGAATGCTATTATATGTGCTATTGTATGACCCACACACACACACACACACACACACACACACACATTGTATGTCTGAATGCTGATAAACTTAATCCCTTTTGATAGCATGTTCTGCAGGCACAAAATCCCAAGGTTCTGTTGACTTTTGTTATCTTTGCCAAGAATACAGCAAATGATTGCAGCCGAGTTTACTTTACTCTGGATAGATATGTTGCTCTGCCAAAACACAATTTTTTTCTCATGATGTTATGTTAGAACATTGCTTTTTAAATGGCTTACAAAGGCAAGAATACTGTAATGAAAGGAGACAGATATGAAATATGTCTTGAAAGGTTCTCAAACGTGTGTTTTCCTGAAGTTTGAATATCTAGAGGTGTCTTATCACAGCATATGTGATAAGCCTGAGTCTTGTGGATTTTATATTCCCCAGGCTGCAGAGCCATGTTTTTTCTCCATGGGCTGCTTTGGCAGAAGTTTGAGTGTAATGAATATATAAAAAAGGGGGTTTCCATTTTTTTTTTAAAATCTAGAGTAAAGCGGTGTGATTTCACTGAGCCATTGCTGTTTATTTGGATCTTCAGGTCAGGAAACGGTAAGATGCAGCAGTAATATAAATTTGAGAACCTTCATTGGGTGACCCAGCAGACATCTTGTCTATAAGCCATGTCCTTAGTAGAATGGACTTTAGACACACACACAAAGGCTTTGTTCCTCCTCTTGTGGGCTGTACCCCTCTGCACAGTAATGGGTTCTGTTCTGAGTTTAGTGTTTTGTAATAAGAGTGCGTATTTCAATCTTCATACGCTGACAAATGGAGGCAAATAAGAACATTTTTACCGGAATAAGCTGTCAGTAACAAATAAAACAAAAGCAGCAAAATGCATATATGTCCTCCAGGGGCGTAACTAGAAATCACAGGGCCCCATAGCAAAATTTTTGTATGGGGTCATGCAACTTCTAGTTACGCCCATTGCAAGAGCCCACCTGAGTGTAACCAGGGGAGAGCCCACCATAGACTCTCTACGGTGGGCTCTGCAGGGTCTCAAGTGGGCTGGTCACACCTCTGCACACCTCTTACCTGTCAGCCTCCTCCACCACTGGGCCACGCTTCCTCCTCCTTCATGGTCGCTGGCAGGCCCTGCGCCTCCTCCGCTGATGCCGGGCCCCGCCGCTGCTGACGCTGGGTCCAGCCTTCTCCTTCATGGTCGCTGGCAGGCCTCGCCTCCTCCGCTGCTGACGCCGGGCCCCGCCACCTCCTCCGCTGCTGGCTCTCACTGACTCAGCAGCGTCTAAAGGAAGAGCGCGCTGCTGCGCAGATCACTGAACCTGGCGGCCCACACGGCGTCAGGGGGACCCCTTTGTTCCTCTTCCTGGCCAAGCCCCATGTCGGGCGCCTGGGTCGCTATGGTGATAGTTATGCCACTGCTGTCCCCCATAATTTGAATGCATTCAAATTTGTATGCTTTCCTTCTCCTTAAACCAGTGTTTCTCTACTTTCAGTTAAGAGCACTTTTTTAAACCATGCAGCATTTCAAGGAGCAACACTAATAAATATAGAAGCTCCCTGCACGTCGGTGTCCCCCTCCCCTTTAGTGAAAATTTGAGGGCACCCCAACGAAACAAAAAGGCAATCCAGTGTGCCACGGCACCCTGGTTGAGAAAGACTGCCTTAAAAGAAATGGGAACAAAAAAAAAGACTTTCAAAACAAATATACATAGTAAGACTTTTGGTATTAGTAAAGCTACAGTGCCTTTTAGGCATGGATGAGCCTTAGATAATATCTTGCCAAAATGAAACTCCTACCACAGGGTACCTCAGTGCAGGCGTATGAGAAAAGCAATGAGACAGAAGTTTAGTATATTGTTTACAATGCCATTTTTATTGTAGCTATGTGACTATGTGCTGCTTGTACAGGGGGTTAAAAATGCAAGTTTGGTTATGGTTTATGGCACCTATAATTGTACGATTTTACATGTGAAATTGCTCTGCTCCATTAGCTTAAGATACTGAAAGCGTAACAGCGGATCAATGCTGCGTGGAGAAACAGTTGCTCTTTGTAAGGTGTTATTCCAAACATTTTGTTGTTTTTCTTAATTATCTTACATTTGCAGCCAATATTTGACTGGAATGTTAAGCAGCTGTTCATATATCTGTCTGCAGAATATGCCACTAAAAGTAATGTAAGTATGAGTGTCCTTTCTGATTATAGGTATTTGCATATAGCCAACCCCCTGGCATGGTTCTTGGCTAACTCCCGCAACTTTAGGTATATGACAGTGCTTTGACCTGTCAGTATTGGCCTTGCACATCATGGCAGACTTGCCTCTTAGTTTGCTCTCCTCCAGAAATGACAGGTTTGTTTTTGCTGATCTGCCTCGTGTTCATCTGAACTATCTTTTTTTTTTTTTTTTTTTCCTTTGCCATTGGGTGCCAAATCATGTCATTTTCATGTATGTGTGTAGGAGTTTCCTGGCACCCATCCCCACACACAGCATCTTAAAAAAGTAGACTGTGCATACAAGTATCTTCTACCAAAAAAAATCTGCTCCCTAGCAATTTTTTTTCTTTAATTGTACATTAAGGACCACAGGATCATTCAGGTACATTTGGTTATGCAGCGAACGTTAGGAGATTTTATACTGACAAATCTGTAAGACAGCCTAGTATAAGCCCTTCCACTCATCATGCTTCAGTTTTTTGTTAGTGTCCTAAAAGAATAGATGTCTTCTCTCTTCTCTGAGAGAAGCAAACCACTTCTTCCTTTTTTATCAAGATATTTTTCTTTTGGTAAGATTCTTAGGTTGCTGCAGAGCCGCATTGATCATTTCAGGTCAACTTTTCTGTATTGTGGGACAGGCAGGCTCATTGGATGGATCACCACATAACTGGGATTACTCTGGCTTGGTGTATCACAAATCCAGGGCTGGAGTTGGGGGGAATCCTACCTTGCACTGGTCTGAAAGGTCTTCATGAAAGATGCCCATGTTGGGCTGGGGTGAAGTCCTCGATGCTCTCAGTGCAAGGTACTTGGTTGCCGGAGAATACTTGTCTCCCCATAAATATTTTGGAACTCTGAGTGATTTGGTTATCCTTTTAACACTGGACCTCACAATTGCGAAGTCATCTGACCAGGTTTTAGCTGGATAATGCCACTGCAGTAGCTTGCATCCAGTGTCCGGTAGATACCGGAAGCCTTGCAGCCCTGATTCTCGCTTGGGCAGAACGTCATGTTCCAGTCCTGGCTGTTGTACACATCCCAAGAGTGGAAAATTGGCAGAAGGACTTATTCAGTTATCAGTGTCTAGACTCTTGAGAGTGGTCTCTGCACCTCAAGGTGCTTAAAAACATCTGTCCCAGTGGGCGGATGCCAGATGTGGACCTTCTGTCCTTCCAGTTTAAACAACAAACTTAACAGCTTTGTCTTCAAGTCCAGAGATCCTTTAGCCATCACAGTGGATGCCCTGCTTGTGCAGGATCAGTTTAGCCTGATTTACACCTTTCCTCCGAAGCTCCTTCCTCGCCTGCTTTGCAGGATTGAGATTGAGGGCAGTTCTGTTGATTCACATTGCACCGAACTGGCTCTGACGGACGTGGTACTCAAACCTCATCAAACTCCTGCCAGACTCTCTGTGCACCTCCCAGATCTTCTGTCCCATTGACCTGTGTACCACCCTGCTTCTTGATCACTGACTTGTTGAAACCCCGGTTGTGCACGATAGGGGCCTTCCTGATTCAGTTATCCCTACACTCTTAAAAGCTAGGAAATCAACATATTGTGCAATTTACCATCGCTCCTGGAAAGCCTATTTTCCAAAATCAAGGATTTTCAGTCCCAGGATATACTCCATGTGGTTGATCTAGTTTTTTCTCAAGTCTTGTCTGGATCAGCACTTGGCCTTGAGTCCCATCAAGTGGCAAATCATGGCCCTGGTAATTCTTTCCAAAAACTGCTTGCCCATACTCCTTAGTGAAAGCTTTGTACACGGTGTACTCCTTCTTTTTTTTTTTTCCCCTGCAAGTTCCCCAGTGACTCTGGGATCTCAACCTGGTTCTGTTGGTTCTCCAGAAACCACCCTTTGAACCCATCAGGAATATTCCTCTGACTGCCCTCATTTAGAAGGCTGCCTTCCTATTGGCCATTACCTTTGTGACTGAGTTGGCGGCCTTATACGGTATAGAACCCTTTCTTGTGATACACAAAGACAAGGTTGTTTTGAGGCCTATTGTCCTTCTTCTAAAGGGTGTCTCTTTCTTTCTTTCACCTTAACCAGGACATTGTTTTACATCCTGCTCCACATCATCCCAAAAAGTTTTACTTCCAGTGTTGGTAGGCACTGGTCTACCTCTCTGCTATAGCTTCTTTTAAATATATTCAGTCTTTATTTGTTATTCCTCAGGGTCCCCACAGAGGACACCCTGCATTTCCCATTCCACTATCTGTTGGTGGATTTGGAAGCCCAGCTTTCCCTGTCAAAGCACCTTTTGACTAGATCAGTTAGTACTTCCTTGGCTTCTCACCATTAGGCATCGGTTTCTCAGATTTGCATAGCTTCCATCTTGTCTTCTATTCAAAACTTCAAGTTTTACCAGGTGGATATTCAGCCTCATATGATGCCAGCTTCTGTCATAAGATTATTCAAGTGGTTCTGTTAGTCCTGTTAAGCCGTTTCTGTTGTTCACAGGGGCCTGTTAGCATTTGGTTGCTATGTTTCCCACCCCTTAGTTGGCATGTTTTTGGATGTCTCAATGTACCTGAATACTCCTCTATACCTTAAGAGAACTATGGGCCAACTTTTTTGTTTTTTGCCATAGTTCTCTTTAGGGTCACAGGAGGACATACACCAATGTCCTTCCACGACCCAAAACTCAGCATATAGTGGGCTAAATGTCCCAGTTATTGCTACCATCTTGGACTGGGAGTTAAATTGAAACTAAAGCATGCTTGCAACATTATGGCAAATGTAACTATTAATTTGTCCTATTTCCCTAATGCAGCTCCATGCTATCTCATTCTGCTCCTCAGTCACTGGTGGCATTATCACAGAAGCTTCTCCTGCTGCCTATGTCTTCCTTCTCCATCAACAGGGTAGCCTGTGATGATGCCACTTTCATGTCAGCGCTATAAAATTGTACCATCTTGACACTAGGCTTCACTCTTCGTCATCAGACAGCAGTTGAAACCTCAGTTTCTACTCTTCTACACTCTTCAAAACTGAACAAAGTTTTGGGCTGTCCTCTACTATAAACATTAAGCGTATTATATAAAAATTGTCTCTGAATTGGTGCTGACGCTGTCCTTCCTTCTGGAGGGTGGCTACTTTTGTTCCCCATGGTCCCTGTGTGTGTGGTAAAGTAACCACGGCTCCAAGCTCACTCCCGTGATGGACTACAATCTCATGTTTAGTTTACTAATTTTGTATTGAGATTGTAGTCTATCATGGGAGCAAGCTTGGATTGGGGGCTACTTTACAACACACAAAGGGACCATGGGGAACAAAAGTAGCCACCCTCCAGAAGGAGGGACAGTGTCAGTATGAATTCAGAGATGATTTCAGGATCTACAAGCAAGTGATGCACACATAAGATCTGTTTTTGTTCATTAAGTTACTGGATTGCAGTTTTAGGATGTAACTCCTGAGTTTAGTGTCACTTTGACTCCATGACTACTTAAGGCTGTGAGTGTGTGGAGCAGTGGCGTGTGCTGCCTTTGCGTGCAGTGTGTCATGTAATTTTCTCTGCCGCACGTCGGCTTGCGAGAGCTCCCATAGCTGAGCGTGCCAACCGGCTGGACTTCGTATCCTGGCACGGGTTCATACGCGCGAGCCGATTGGCTGAGGGTGCTGTCATTCATTCATTCATTCATTCATTCATTCATTCATGTATCTATCTATCTATCTATCCCATCTATCCCATCTATCCCATCTATCTTTAGATCACGCAATGCACGCAAAGCTCCATGCCTGACAGCTTTGCTTTTCTCTGCGTCACTGACTTTATTGGTCACTGCACACACAGGTACCAGAGCAGGAAGGTAAAATCTTTACAGCAGAGATGACAATCGGTAATAAGAAAATGGCAGAGGTCCTATTGTATCATTTATTTATTTATTTATTTTTTAATGGGTTTTGCTGGTGTTCTACTTTAAAAATTATAATTTAGAATTAACTATTGTTCTTTAATCCCAATAATAATACTGTGGATGAAAGGTGTTTTACTGTTTTTAAGCAGAATTTGGACTATTATTTTGTAATGTGCATGGTGTGTTGAAAATTGCAATTTTGGCTTTGGAACTTTGGATATAAATCTAATAATATGGTATTGACCGTACTTTGCACAACTCTTATGTAGACTTTTTTCTTCAATGTAAATTGTTCTTTGTATGCTCTGTGATCAAACCTGTGGAATATTAATGCTGGATTTCTTGCTGATTTCATCCTAGGCCTTAAACCAGGTTGTGCTATGGGACAAGATCATCCTCCGGGGCGATAACCCAAAGTTGTCCTTAAAGGAGATGAAATCAAAGTATTTTTTCTTCGATGATGGAAACGGTCTGAAGTAAGCATCTGGAAAAAATATATTGTTTTTATTAAGATGTGCTCTCCTCAAGATGCGAGTGCAAGAGATAGAATTTATAAAGTGAAACCTGACAGAAAAAGCGGATTTCTGTTTCCTCTTTGGCACTAGAATGTTCTGTGATTGATTTGTGGTGACAGACGGGAGGGTTCTGTACAGGATCATGATGTCAGAAGTACTTAAAAGTGGCGCTGTTTAATTATCATCATTTGATGTTCCTTGTTCTGCACATTACTGAACAATCATGGTGATACTATATAGGGAAATATCTGCAGTATTTATTTTTAGCATTTCCTTCCTTACACGATATATTATGTAGAAACAATAAGATTCCAGGAACTTTTTTTAACTTTATTGCCATCACATAAGGGGCTGACAATTCTCTTGAGAGACATTGGGGGTGCATTAGACACTCTAATGTCACCTGTGCACCCCATTGAAGTTCAACACTGATCATACTTGATTAGCTTCTTCCTCGGCCATAAAGTCCTGGGAGTGACAGTGCTAAAACCAGCAATGATGCAATGATGAAAAGCTTGATGCTTCATTCACTGCAGGGGATGATCAACAAACTGATTGCAGTTATAGATGTGATCGAGCTTTACAGCCACCTGAATCACTTCTGGTAAAAGGACAATGGCCTACCAAAGGAATGTAAACAAGCCCCTTCTAAGATTACCCAGGATTTGGCAAGTTTGGGAGATGCTTACTTAATGCTATACCTAGGCAGGTTACACTTACCCACCTATCACCAGATTGTGCTACAGTTTTGTGTTTGAGGCCTCCTACCATACAGGCTGCTTTTAGGGCAGCATTAGATTTAGCTGGTTTGAAGTCCCAGATGTTCATCAGAAAAAGGAATGATGACATTGTTTGCCAGTGCCACTTCTGTCCTTCACTATCCTTTGACATGAGCTGGACCGTGCTGCCGAGCTGAACATGTATATTGTTACATAGGACCGTTCTTTGATACCAGATGCTACTGTGGATTCTCGTGTTGATAATCTTCTGTTGTTTTCTTCTAGGGGTAATCGTAATATAACGCTGACACTGTCTTGGAACGTTGTCCCGAATGCCGGCATCCTTCCTTTGGTCACTGGATCAGGCCATATTTCTGTCCCATTTCCTGATACCTATAAGACCACAATGAGCTATTAAGTTATTACGATGTTTTCCTAACTTGATTTTTTTATATATTTGTTCCTGTACATCTTGAAAATACCCCGCCTAATTTTCCTACCAAAATAAAGAGACATGTTTTATCTACAAAAAGAGAAAAACTACACTTGGCAATAAAACGTTTTATTTAGAAATGTAATGGCCATGTGGGTAACAGCATCATTGTAAATACTGGTAAGAAGCCACAATCTTTTTATTTTTTTATTTTGTGTTTAGTCTCCCTGGTTATTTGGGGGGGGGGGAACAAATTGCACCCATCCTGTTACACGAGCAATGCAATCCATTTTTTTTTCTTTCATAATGGCTGAGCCAGCTGAGTAAATGTGATGAATGTATTGGATTTTTTTTATTAGGATATTCTACATTATGCTGTCATCTATTGACCAATGTGAGCAGTCCAAACACTGTTTTCAAATAAAACTATCCAATATGGTGTACAGATTCCTTGCTGACTTTCTTTGTAGCCATAGTGCAGAATACGATTCCTCCATGAGAGCAATACATCTAAAGGAAAGCAGTTCTGCCTCCAGAGATACTGCGTCAGCTTTAAGGGCTGCAATGCTCATACTGTGCAGCTTATTTCCAGTCCTGAGTGCAGTGTACTGGGAAATATCCATAGGGATGTGGGGGTGACTACTGCAGTATCCTTGCTCCAAAACAGCACTCTTGGACTGAAAGTGTGCCTGGCAGCAGAAACACATCTTCTAAAGTGTAAAGCAATAGAACTCATGGTGGCAGCCACGGACAAGGGTAACTTGCAACATTAATAATTCTTATTAAACTCCATGTTCAGGAGTAACTGAAACCTTTGTCACAAGATCAGTTATGGTATGCAAACTTTCTAACTGGTTTGCATACAATAAATGATTTACACCTTTTTGGTCAGATTGTGTTTATACATGTTGAAGGGGCATGCTGGAAAATTATTGGCCAAACAGTGCTTGTAGCCAATCAATTGCAAGCACTGTGCGGGCGCCACTGTCGGAATACAATGTATGCAGCGGGAGATTCATTCAGAGGGGTGTAGAAATTTTTGAAAAAACTACTTGTCCAAGGACTAAAGCGGGGGCCGAATCTACTTGTCCCTCATGACAATCTACTTGTCCTGATACAAAAAAAAAATATTTTAACCAAAACCGTATTTAGCGGCGCTAAGAAGCGCTTCTCATTGGTCAGTGCTGTCAGGTGACTGCGCTGACCAACGAGTGCTTGAAATTTGCGAGCGAAATTCAGAATACATGGAACAGGTACAGATGGTACACCCGTACTGGTGGACGGGAAGGACCGTTCGCCGAAAGGTAAGTATAGTGGGAGGGAGATTTGTGCTGGTAAATCCATTTCCCAAATTACTTGGGGAAAGTGAATATACCCTTTAGGGTGCAGACTTGGATTCCCGGGACGTGCGATCGTGTGTGGTTGCATACAGCGGTTGCATCCGCATGTATGGGGTTACATCTGCGTGACAATCGCTGAAAAAAAGGTAGATTTACCTATTTTCACGACATGTACCGCGCAGTGTTTTCAACTATGATCGTGTGTGATCGCCCGGGCGGTATTGCAGCAGGTAAACGCGCAATCTACTTATTTACTTGTAAAAAAATGCCATTTGTTTTTATTTTTACTTTATCGCCTTTTTTTAATTTTTTTACATTTTTAATATTTTTTCCTTTTTTTTATTTTTTTAAAACTTAACTGTATTGCTATCACACAGGGATTAACAATCCCCTGTGTGATAGCATTTGGAGGGGACAGGTACTCTTTATTGAACCTGTCACCTCCAACACAGGAGTTCTAGCACAGCACTGTTGCTAGAACTCCTGTGAGTCTGACAGGAACGAGCAGCGGCCGCGGAGGACAGAGGCTATGGGAGGTGACGGAGCCTGTCACTACTCCACACCCCTGCTCTGTCCCCGCTCCCCGCTCTCAACGCTTCCTGCTCTGTCCACGCTCCGTCCTCGCCCCCAGCGCTCCACGTTCCGTCCCCGCCCATCCGCTCTCGGCGCTCCACGTCCCCTGCTCGCAGCGCCGCTCTCGGCGCTCATTTTAGGAAAAGAAAACCAGCCCTGCTACTTGTCCGTAGCAGGGCTAAGACAGCGAAAAAAGCACTTGCCCGGGAGTCGGGCGATACGAATTCCACACCCCTGATTCATCCACGCTGTTAGTGTGCATGGAGGAATCACAGTTTTGTTTTTCATTAAGCCTCGCAAGCTGAACAAAACAAAAAAATATCTCCGTGTGTAGCCAGCTTTACTAAGCACTGGTGTGGAGGCCAGTCCCATCTGCTGATCACTACCTTTTTTAAAGCTTAATTTGAAGTCTCACATTTTATTTCTCTTTTATAGACCTGTTTGCATTGTTGTAGGTAGAAAAACAAAATTAGACACTTAAAGCAAATTCTTCTAAGAATGATCCTGGTGAAGAAGGCCTAAACCCTACCAGACTGTAATGCCCGTTAGGCCGTGCATGGCGTTAGGGAGCCCCTTCATTTGAATAGACTTTTTGTAGGAACATAATGCACCACAACACAGGGTAGTGGATTACAGTGTGTTGTGTTGTGCTGCATCACTGATGCGTCGTGGTCTCTTTTAGAACGACTGACACTTGCAGCGCTCTATTGCACATTCCATGCATTGCCACAACACAGCTGTGTGAATTCAGGGTTAAGATACCAGAGATAAAGTTACTGTAGTGATTACTTTTTTTCTGTACAGAACTGGAAACCAATCGAATTCATTTTGTTTTATGTTTTGCGTTTCTCTTTTGTAGTTAAAGTAGTATTAAACTCTTAATTTGTTTTTTCCAATAATTAATCCAGATGAAACGTATATGCATTGCTCAGCAAATTGTTTTTTTTTGCTCAAGTATTTACAGTCATCTTGTTTCCAAACAGCGGGCTTCAACTTCCTGCTAAGTACAACTTCCAACAAATGTTTATCAGTGAGGAGCAGAGGAATGGCTTGCCATGCATTGCCTGTGTGTTTGTGGACACACACACAGTTTGTCAGAACCCTATATGTCTCCATAGGACCCTGCAAGGCAAAGGAGTCACTGTAAAACAGCCCATCGGGGCCAGTGCTCAATGGACCAGGAAACTAAAACTTTCCACAAAAAAAAATCAAGAAGCGGCATCCCCTATAAATGATTTAATTAGCATTTGAACTGGCTTAAAAACCTTTTCACTTTACTTGTGTCATATATAGTTTGCTATTCCTTTAAGGCACTAAAATTTGAAGGTAGGAGGTTAAGGATGCTTATTAAGGTGGCCATACACTCTACAACCATCGCAAGACTTTAGTCTTGCGATGGTTGTAAAGGGATTAAAAAAACGTACGATCTGCCTATCTTGGACAGGCAGATCGCACTCTCGATCATCGCAAGCCCGCCCTCCTGAGGGGCGGGCTTCCGATGACCGCAATGCTGAACGGGCAGTGTGCGCGTGCGCACACCGGCCCGTTCAGCATTTATCTTCCGAGCACCGTTCTAACCAGCCGAGAATCGTACGATTCCCGGCTGGTTTTCGAACATGCTGGTTCGACAGAAGACGTGCGACCGTACAGTAGAAACGGTCGCACGTCTCCGTTCACACTGCTCGATTATCGTACGAAAACCCGATCGCATACGATTATCGTACGATAATCGTGCAGTGTATGGGCACCTTTAGCAGGTAAAGAAAGCCTGTACTTAGAGAAATATGTAGATTGCCACTGCTGAAGCTGGTCATCCAAAATACTTGACTGACATTTAAAAAAATGCATTGTAAATGAAGTCAAAGCACCTGATCTGCGTTTGTTTAGGGTCAGTGACTTGGAAGTTGTAAAAGTCATTGTACAGTTAGGCAACTAGCATTTATATAAGGAGAGGTTGGCAATGACTCAATGTATTTGTGTCAGTACAGTTTAGGTGCCAAATTGTGTTTTGTGGTAAAAGAGGAATTCCTCCATGCATCCACTAGATGGCAGGCTTCCCATAAACCTGGTTTGTATGGACAGTTTATAATACATTAATAATGAATTTGGTAGAATAGAAACTAACATTCTGTAGTTTCTTTATTACTGAAGTCTATTCAGGTAATCCAACAAAGCCACGACTGATTTAGGATGAGTAAATGTTAATGTGTAAGTTGTAAAACTCCCCAGAAATAACACTTTGAGTCTGCTGTTTAACTGGTACCAGTAAAATGTTAAAAGAACACCATACGTAACTGGGCCGAAAGGGCATGTGGAAATGAACTGTAAGAATGCCTTTGTGGAAACAAAACAACAACACGCGACTTCTGATTGGCAGTCCTAGCATTCTTTTATGTGTTAGGGCACGGTTAAGAAAGTGCCATAGTTTGACCAGCTAAGATCTAAAACAACTCATATCTACACTAAATGGCAAACACTGTTCCCAGGGTTGTTATAATTAATAGACAGTGCATTACCCTGGATCTTCCAATAAAAGAAGTACAAGGAACCTTAAATACCCTTATACTATTGGTCCTAAAGCTGAACTACGGGCACAGAAACTTTTATTTTAATATATGTCAATAGCCACAAAGAATATGATTCCACTTTGTGTGAACCAAATGCCTTTACAGACCCAGTTATTACCTATAAAAATAGTAGTGACATCATGACTGTGCTGCGCATAGGTTGTGGAGGGGTCCCAGCAGGACATCTCACTACAGGCTAACTGCAAGAAAACTACAGGCACGGGTGCATACAAGGCCAGTCACCCTGCACAAGAAGAGAGAACAGCAGTGACCGGTCTTGATTACAGGAAGTTCCTACATAGAGGCAAAGTTTCATGATGGATTACTGCCCACATCTGGAAGGATAACACAAAGCAAACCAAGATGCAAGTAAAAATACACATGCCTCTTATATTTATATGATTTGTCTTTATTCCTGACTACCTTCTAAAAATACTACTTGCACAACCACACAAAGTGTGCAGATCAAGTGAAAAGAAATGTGCGAGCAATCTTTATCTCTGCTTGTTTCAGAGCACAGACTCAGACATTTTCTAAGTTAGAGGCAATTTTCCGAGGAACTGGACAGAAATGCTTCTCTTATGACAAATATTCTTCCAAGGCTGCCATCCTAAGGCCTGGTTCACACCTAGGAGTTCTTGAGCAGTTGGAAAATCACTTTTAAATGCCCAACACAAGAAATCCCATGATTTTCTACGGCCCCTGTTCACACCTGAGCAGGAACATGCCAAAGGCCCGAAACGGCACATGAGCTTCTTTGGGCAGTTAAAAGCGTGTTTGTGCCCCATAGACTCCAATGGAAACACCTGAAAGCATGCGGCAGAAGCATGTTGCACATTTTTGTGCGCATTTTTCCGTGTTTAAATGCGCGTTTGTCCATTTCATAACCTGCAAGTCAAAAGGCGCGTATTCATGTATGCGCGTACAAAAGCACATCAAAAAATGTGCACAACGCGCATGAACGTGCAAATAACTGCACACTGATCACGCGCAAAAACGGTGCCGCCTAGTTGTGAACCTGACCTAACACTCGCTATGGTTAATAATTGATACTAATAGAAGTTTGTGATAGGGATTTTTTCCCATTTGCAGCTGGATTCTCCCATTTTCACTATGGAAAGTTCAGCAGGGGTAGTGACTCTTATATTACATTGCTAACAAATGAAAGAAAAACACGAGAAGAGCTGGAAATAAGAACACCGGAGGGATATCATATTGGAAAGACTGAGAAGAAGAGCTGTTTTAATAAAGGTACTAAAAAGGAAGACCAAAAAGCCTGAAGTAAATGGAGATGATTTTTGGTGAAGCAGGAAAGAAGTGCTTATATGTCAGCCTACTGACACAATAAGAACCTCAAAGATGAATTCCTTAATGCCCCTTTAAGATGCCCCACAGCAGATAAAAATGCAGACTTGTAGAGGTATGTGGTGAACTGCAGCACATCTGTCGGCACCCACTGTTCTTGTGCATTGAGGTTCTGTTCTAAACTATACATTGCGCACCCACTTGTGTTGTAGGAATGCCTTGTGTTGCCATGCATTGTGGTAATTAGGGATGCACCGATACCTAGTATTTGGGTGAGTACTCATACTCACCCAAATGCTCCCGATACTGGAACTACTAGTATTGGGAACTGGGCAGCTTCCTGATTGGCTGGGAAGTCGGCTTTATGCTCCCTTGTTACCAGGGAGCATGGAGCTGACTTCCTGGCCACTCAGGAAGCCGGGGGGAAGGTAATGACCCCTGGCTTCCTGATGGGCCAGGAAGCCGATTCCATACTTCCTCATCATTTAGTGGGAAGCCGGCCAATCAGCATCGAGTTGGCCAAACGGCATGGAACCTGTATTGGTACATCCCTAGTAATAAACTGTTTATGTCCCAGGTATATGGCCAAAAGTTTGAGCAGTACTCTGTACCATCGAGAATACACTTTATAGAAAGTTCCCTACATCTGGGAGATGATGGAAGACACAAGTACCAGGCTGGTTATGTTGGCTTTCTGTGTAGAGAAAAGACATTTGTGATCACAGAACTTCCTCTGATAAATCTTACACTATACTACAGAATTGGAAACATTTAGCTATTCACTGGTCTAACTTGAGTTCAAGGTTATGTGCCCTGTTTATACTTTACAATAGCCAACAATAAATCATTCTATGTAAGACTGCTGAGATTTAGAACATATCATACTTCCCTTCCCTTTCCATATTAATATACTTGATCTGAGCATATGTTTGACGTAAGGCTTTCCTTTAAAACATGTACATACATTGTTGGAAAGAAAGACAATGAGTAAAGTTGACAAAAAAGAGATTTAAAGTTGAGAGTGACCTCACTGGTTAACTAGGCAGATTACTATTGCAAGCTTTAGAGGCTAAATTCTGCTTGTTGGGTCTTACTGAAACATATGGCTCATGATGTCGAAGTCCTATGATATATATACCTGATATACAAAGTAAACTGAATAATTGCAGTATGTAAGTTAGCCAAAAATGGTATGACTTCAGCTATATTTTTCCAGCTTTATCACAGACAGCATAACAATTTATTTCTACAGTACAGCTATTTATTTCAGCTAATTTATTAATCTACTCAAGCATATTATCAATAATGTGAATATCCAGACATAGGTTGGGATGAATCATAGCAGGAGGCTATAGCTCTGCAGACATTCTCCCAGACTGTTAATAAGTACAACTATAAACAAAACAGTAGTGGGGATGTCTTTTTATTTCATGAATACATTTTTATCTTCATTTATTATATTTCCAACTTTCTGTTTGTTAGGATTTTTTACTTTATGAAAAGGCAATCAGGTCAGTTTCAGCGCCGCACACCTCTTTAGCAATAGATCGATGTGATAAATCAGTATGATCTGTTGCTTCTACTAGACATCAATAGATAACAGTTAGCCTCCTTTCATGTAGTCCAATCAGGAGGGAAACCATGCACGCATCCCCTCCTGGTCACAGCAGTTCGGAATGGATGTCACCGTTATGACATTGGTGTCCTGCCATTTTTTATCCTAAGGAAAAAACTAAAATGACCGGACCCCATGTTGGTCTATGGGGATTCGGATGTAAAAGGATATGTGTCTGTTTACATCAGATTACATCTGATCCGGCACGCTTAAGTCCAGCCAAAAAGGAACACTGTTCCGTTTGTTTTTCCAGACCTGGCCGGAGCCGGGGTAACCAGATGTAAAATGACACCCATCCGTTTAGATCTGGCTGCCCATAGACTAAAGCTGGCCATTCACCTATAGATTTTCTATGGTCAGATGGAAAAAGTGCAACAGATTCCTCCATCTACGCTAATAGTGTGTGGATGGAGGAATCTCCCACTGGGCCAAGCTTCAGTTTCTTGCTAGTCGGCCCCACTGGCTTACAAAACACCTGAACAATGTCTGCATCTATATCAGATTGCTCAGGTATTTTGAGAGCCAGCGGGGCTGACTAGCAAGATACTGAAGCTTGGCCCAGTGGGAGATTCCTCCATCCACACAGTTTAGCGTAGATGGAGGAATCTGTTGCACTTTTTTCATCTGGCCATAGAAAATCTGCAGATAATCTATAGGTGTATGGCCAGCTTTACATTGAGCATCTGATCAGGTCTGCCAGAAAAACTGACAGGCGGATCTGATCAGACTGTCTGTCTGAAAGAGCCCTTAAGCTGGTCATACATAATGCAATCCTATATCCTTAAGATTTACCAGCTGTGTGTATGGGTATCTGCTTGTTAATGTCAACCCTAGATCTACATTGTTGGGTAATCTACAGAACAAGATACAATGATCATAATATCAGATTGTGGCAAAATTACCAAGTGATTATGATGCAAGTGAAAAAGCCAAGAGCTACACTGACTGCACCCGGCTCCATTGGAGAATTGAGTATTGTACAAATATTGGTTTCTGGCACCTAAGAGGGGCATTTGGTGGCAAATCCAAGTTGGAAAAATTCCCCTCACACCTTAAACTAATCCTTTGGGTGAGCTTCGCACTTAAAGTGGAAGTAAACAACTTTATAAATGTTCTGTTTTTGCTCTAATATGCAAGTATCACATAGCATCTCCTGTAATGGAGATCAGGAGAGGAAGAAATCGAGAGAGCACGCTAAGCAAAATCTACTGTACTCCTCTATAGATATAGTACAATGAGAAAGCTTTTTTTTTGTTTTTAGGTTTAGATACACTAAATTTCTAAATACCGTATTTTACGCTCCATAACACACACCTGACCATAAGACCATAGTTCCTGACAGCTGAGACAGGTGGCACTGTGATTACAGCACCATGGTCTCATTGATGACACAGAGCAGACGAAGAACGGACGTTCTTCGTCTGCTCTACAGGCTCTATGGTGAGCTCCTATGTCGTGGTCAGAGGGGGGCGGACAAACAAGTGATCTAATCAGATCACTTGTATGAAAACGAACGACTACTCCACATTTAGCTCTGCTTGTCAGGAGCAGGGCTAAATGTACAGAAAAACTACTCGCCCGGCGCCCGAAACTGCATGTCCCGGGCATCGGGCGATAGGGATTCCTTTAGCTCTCACACATTCGCTCCATAAGACGCACAGACATTTTTGCCCGCCTTTTGGGGGGGGGGAAAGTGCATCTTATGGAGCGAAAAATACGGTACGTGTTATGAGTACAACATTTGTCTTACACTGCGCCATTTTCTTCTGCCATTATCCTACTCTGGCTTTCCCCGTCAGCAGACATGTATGGATCCAACTGTTACGGGGAGCAGAGGGATCTGGAGAATGACATAATCAGACACATCTAGCCTCCATTCCCTTAGACTTGAGTGTGATCGCTTGCCACAGCAAACATAAAAAATACTGGGGTCTATCAGTGCAGTGCATTAAGAAGACAGGAGCCTCCTGCAAATATTAAATGTTCCCCATTGTCCCGTTCATGTGTACTTTAATAGCTTACTTTTTTAAACTGTTACTGTTTTACGTCATATTCGCGGTGCTGGAAGTTTTGTACTGCTTCATACCACACACCCTTAAAACATTGCACAATGCCAAAAACGACAAACTCTATTCCAAAGTCTCAAGTAGTCCTTTCCTAATTGATTGCACTGAGCAGTGTCCTAAAAAGGTCCCAGTCCCCTGCCTTATTTATACTGTCCTGGGAAAGAGACAACTTTGTTCCTGTGTTCTTTATGAATAACAACAAACAAATTCTGAACATTGCTTTCTACTAACTTAAAGGCTGGGAAAATGAAGATGGCTGCATCTGTCTTTATATTGCATGTTAAGAAGTCAGTCCTACTTTATGTTTATTTCAATACAATCGTGTAGCTTGCCCATCTATATCAATTCAAGTGTATGTAAAAACATTTTTTTAAAGTTTTGTGAGGACATTTCTGTGATGTTTCTGAGCAAAATATGCTTTAAAAACGACTTAATCTATTAAAGATTATTTGAATTTTGTTGTGATCAGTATTATCTGGGGAAGATGTTCTTTGACATAAAGGCCATGTTTTTTTACAATGTAATGTTAGGTTAAAGTTTTTAGAAACTCATACTTTTGCACATACAGTATATATTCAAATACTAAAACCAGAATAACACAGAATTGCATAAAGTCCCCGATTACAATAGCAGAAATCGATTTACATGATTGGAGGTCTGAATTGTTAATGCTGAGGTATAGAAATTAAAACAGCATATATGGGCGATAAATGGTATTGAAGGCCCCATCCTCTCTTTAGGGATGGTAATTCTATTTCGATGTAGATGGCCTCTTTCATGCCTCTTGTAAACCAGTTGTCTTCTAGGTCCAAAATTCGCACCTCACTGTCCTCAAAAGACTGTACCTTTTTTTTAAAGTGACATTAAACCCTCAGATTTTTTAACATAAACCAATACTGTAATGTGTGCCTTACTGTAATCCATGGTTGTTTCCCTTCTCTTTGCTGCTCTTCCTTTTAAATCCTCATGTCTTCTCATGCTTGGGGAGAACTTCCCTTTTCAGCTGAGTGCCTCTTCCTGTAGTGCTGGCTCAGGTTGCAAATGTACACACAGACACCATGTAGCTATTCCAGAGACAAGGCAGTCTGCTGCAAAACAGACGTTCTGCCCAGCATGACAAGAGATACAGATTTAAAAGGAAGAGCAGCAAAGAGAAGGGAAACTACCATGGATTACAGTAAGGCACACATTACAGTATTGTTTTATGTTAAAAAATCTAAGGGTTTAATGTCACTTTAAGGGGTAGGACAAACTGCTGAGCCACAGCTGATAAGATGACAACTGGTTCACTTGAGGCGTGAAGGATGCCATCTATGTCAAAATGGAACAACATTAAGGGGACCCTACTCCATGACATGGCAACAATTCACACCTTCAGTCATTTTGTTGAAGGATTAACACATGTTGCAGACTTCCTGCCACCAATGGATTGTATTATGTATTTATAACAGGTTGTTTCGTCAAACTTTTACACCTCCCATCTTGTTCTTGGACATTGAGCATCTGCTTTGACACATTCCATGGTGACTAGATTATTGTCACTGAATACCTGTGTGGATATAAATGCTGGAGTATGTTCTTGGCACTCGTGGAACTGAAGACATGCTTGGGTAAGGTGCGAAACATCTTCAACATTACAGAAGAAATCCAGTTTAATTTGACTATCTACTAGTAGCTATACCACGACCTGGATAAATGAGACCATTCACAGACATGTGAGCATACTTTGTTGTTTTCTCACTTTAGGGGAGCTGCACAGTTGTCATTTGTTCTAAGCTCCGATAACAAGTGAACTGCTTGTAAGGAGGAAAAATGGAGGCTTAGGGTATTAGTTCTACGTTTATACTCGCCTAGTCAGGCCTTAGAGCATCAACCTACACATTTTTAGTGCCCCATAGCCACTATCAGACACTATCTCACAGCAGTAACACGCATGTTACTGCAACACACAGGAATGCACATTAAAAGGCAATAAATGCGATAACTCTAGCGCCCCGTTCACACTGAGCGATTTATCGCGCGGTAATCCGTGCGATATCGCGGATATTTACCGCGCGATATCGCTCTCCAATGCATCTCAATGGGGCTCTGTCAGTCGCTGTCGCGGGTCGTGTGTCGCTACAGCAGGACCCTTTTTGGAGCGGATTTTGCCGCGATTCTAGGTTGCTCAATGCAACCATTTGTGCGATATCGCGCTACAATCGTGCGATATCGCGCAAAATGCAAATCGCGCGATTTGCGAATCGCTCAGTGTGAATGGGGCATTGAGCAAGCTAGAATCGCGGCAAAATCCGCTCCAAAAAGGGTCCTGCTGTAGCGACGCATGACCCGCGACAGCGACGGACAGAGCCCCATTGCCATGCATTGGAGAGCGATATTGCGCAGTAAATAGCCGCGATATCGTGGGAATTACCGCGCGATAAATCGCTCAGTGTGAACGGGGCCTTAATGTGATCAGTGTAGCAGGAAGCAGATAGTCAGGAAGGGCACTACTACTAGCCTACCACTGAGACTCCATGTGTGTGGCTACAAGAAACAACATTTGTGACTTTAGCACTGTTGCTGTGTTCACTGTGTTCAAGTGTACTGGAAGGACTAGAACCCTAAACTTCAGAAGGGCCAACTTTGATAAGCTGCGCAACCTAGCATTGACAGCTCACTGAATGCTTTCATTTGTTGTCTTAAAATCTGAATACATTGTATTAAAAAGTGTTTATTCACTTGTTCTTCAACTTCTGCCATATGGTCTTTTTATGTTTGACTCATTCCAATAATGTGCCAGCTTGGGTTGTTAATGGTTTCCTCTTTGTAAATCATCAACTCCCCACTTCTTCTACTGAATTTCATTCATTTTACTAAGTAAACGGAAGAAACCAGACATCTCTGGTTCACAGGCGGTGTTTCCAATTAACTCCAGCTATGACATTAATCACTCTAACAGACTTCGGCAATGTTGTTCTGTCATTATCACTAAGTAGTAATCTAAAAGCATGAAAAAAACATCAAGTGCATGTGTAAAAAGCAAAATTCCCACTTCAAACTATATCCTTGGAGCCTGTAAGAGTAAGAAAGACCTGATACAGACTATTTTAAGTGTGCCTTTCCTTGATACGTAAGCAGCCGTCTCTGAACAGAAACAAAAATAATTTAGAAGCAGCTGCTGGTATGTGAGGGATGGAATCAGGAGATTTGTAGATTCAACATTTTTATTTACTGAATATCTACAAGTAGGTGTATTTTGTAAAGAATCATGCAATTTAGCAATCAATGTTTTATTTTGTCTGTGTATATATATAGGACATTGAAAAAAAACTATTCGCAGATTCACTGATCCTGTTTTTTTTTTTTTAATAATAGTGGTACCACTGACCATACCTCCCAAGTTTCTGAGCTTAGAAAGAGGGTCACATTCCAGCACAATGGGGGAATTAAGAAGGCTAGGGACTTTTCTGGTGGTATGGACCTTTAAAAGTCCTGCTTCAAATTCAAAAAAGCCCTGTTGCTTGTTTCGGTAGCTTTACCAACACTTGCAACAGAGAGTGCAGAGAGATGCCAGTGCTTAAAGTGGGGCATGTATGTACTGGGAAGATGTCATGAATGTGACAGCTTACTGTTATTTGGTTGCTAGGTCTCTAGGTCACCAGGCTGTAAGCACCACTAGTTGTTAAGCACGCTGTCAGCTGTAGCTGAAGGTGTCCCTCTGCTCCAGCTGTGGCATCCTCAGGTCTAATGCAAGTCAATAGACCTGCATTAGACATGATGAAGACCGCTGGAACCCAGAGGAGGAGAGACTGTGGGGATCACTCTAGCCGCTTGGTGGGTTGATGATCAGGTGAGTATATATTTTCTTTGTTTCATCTCTTAGAGAAAAATGGGCACCTAACCCTTACAGTGCCGGGGTAGTCCCACTGCAAGGGAAAGTTTTTTAAATTCCTGGATTTCTTGTTTAATAACCAGTGACACTGAAAGTGAGCAGAGCCTGAAGGGGAACTGTGAGAGCCCTCATCAGGTCTACTCTGCTTCTGGTTGACAGCAGCCAGTGGGCAGATTCCATAGCTAATCGCCAGCCTGTCCTATGATGGGGCAAACATCCCTGGCTTTGGTACCATATTGCTTTTATGTAATCGTTGGCTGGTATTTTTGGTAACTGTAATGTTAATTGCTAGATTTATAAATATGTGAAAAAACATGTGAAAAAAAATATGTGAAAAAACACTGTGACCTTGTTCTGTTCTGTTCACAAGTGAAACTAACTCAAGAATTAAATCTTAAAAATGCATTCAAGTACCTTAACTATTAACATAAATGTATCTTATTTTGTATCACTCAGCTGTAGATCCTCAAATCATCTCTGAACTCATGCTGACACTGTCCTTCCTTCTGGAACGTGGCTACTTTTGTTCCCCATGGTCACTGTGTGTGTTATAAAGTAGCCAACACTCCAAGCTCACTCCTGTGGTGTACTACAATCTCAATACAAATTAGTAAAATAAACCTAAGATTGTAGTCCATCACGGGAGAAAGCTTGGAGTGGTGGCTACTTTACAACACACACAGGGACCATGGGGAACAAAAGTAGCCACCCTCCAGAAGGAAGGACAGTGTCAGCACCAGTTCAGAGATTATTTGAGGATCTACACCTGCATGATACACAAATAAGCTACCATTTTTGTTAATAGTTAGGGTACTTTAATGCATTTTTAAGATTTAACTCCTGAGTTTAGTGTCAAATGTGTGTGCTGTATTGATATTGGCAAGCCCTTATGAGTATTATTATTGCTATTTATTACCATTGTGATGTTTGGTATTTTATGTTAGTGGAATATATCCCTTATGTAATGTAAACTGTAGGTCCTTAGCAGTCAAGACTGTTTTGTGGAC
>NW_017308550.1:148178-179437 GCF_000935625.1 Nanorana parkeri
TATATATATATATAGTCTGTAAAGAATTTGCCAGCACTGCATTCCCAGTTATACTTTATTTTTCCTTCATCTGTTGATATTGAGGATGTGGTCAGATGACAGACTATTATTATTTTAGTACCTGGAGTGGCATAATGGATTCTGGATACAGTCTATAAAAAGATCCTTACAAAAGCACCCTGTAACATAGATCACCAGGATATTTTGTGCATATTCCCATCATTCATGAGAAAAAGGGAAATGGAGTTTTACAGGAGGTTGAGAAAGGACGGAGGAAACAATAGTATTAAGTCACAACAACTGATGTCGGCAATAAGGTTCCCCTGTGACTAGACTGTTGTACCTTTTACAGGAAGGACAGGAAACACACACACAAATATCAAAGTCTAATTGAAATGTCATGGGAAAAATGGGGGAGGTAGGCTTTTTGCAGTTCCCGACATCTTATGGTCAGTACAGGTTTATTTATAAGGCACTCCAGTGACACTGCAATTCTTATACAGTACAATGTCGATTACTGATGTCAGCAATATGTTAACTTTTTTTTAAACATTTTCCAGTAACAAATAATGAAAATCATTTAAAAGAAATTACTTTTATAGCTTATGCTTACAGGATTGAAATGGGGAAAAGCCAACTGGTTAATAGTGAGCATCATATACACACATCAGCCATAACATTATGACTACTGACAGGGAAGGGGAGGCAGAGGTAGTGTGATGCTTTGGGCAATGTTCTGCTGAGAAACTTTGGGTCTTGCCCTTCATGTGGATGTTACCTGGACAGGTTACATAGTTACATAGTTAGTCAGGTTGAAAAAAGACACAAGTCCATCGAGTCCAACCTATAGAGATACAAAGAAAAAAAAAGAAGAAAAGCCTAAACAGAACGCTATGCCCACAATTCCCAATGTTGATCGGTAGGTGCCATCTATCTAAACATTGTTGCTGACCAAGTACAACCCCCGTGGAAGTGGCATGGCTTCATAAGAGTACATGGTATCAACAGGGAGAATTTAAATGAAAAATGTTTCTCCCCTTTCTGCTTTTTTCCATCCTCTCTTAACTGTTAGACAATCCAGTCTTGTCCTGCTGTGATCCACTGCTACACTGCCACAGGCCAGGTCCTGCACTGCCATCTTCTCTTTCTCCATCCTACTCCTTCTGAATTCTTGCAGTCAGCCCCTGATGACATGCCACCAGGTCTGCCCTCCAACAGTGTGTGTCCCTGCTCCTGCAGCTTCCTGGGATATGCGATGGGGATACTCATTGAGGCTGCAGGAGCAGGGCACGTCATTCTTGCCTACAACAGAATGGAGGCAGGGTGGTGGGCCGGGATAAAAATATAAATAACAAGTTATTTTTTATATTGCTGAGTGGGGTAAGGTTGCTGGAAGGAAAAGTCAATTATGGGAGTGAAGGTCTGCTTTTAGATGATTCTACCTTGAGTACATCTACAATTAACCCAATCCCAAAGAAGAGAGGACATGTTTTACATCCTATGCTCTGGGAACAGATAAATACACTTTTAAATATGGGTTCTAGTGTATTCCTGATGGCCAGTATTTGCACTGGACTGGATTTAAGGGCAGAATGACTGTGTTGCGAAGCAGATTAAAACAGAGTGGAAATAAGGTTTATTCTTAATTATTGATACCATTGCTGCGTAATAAGCAGAGGAAAATATGTGGTTTTGTCATGTCTGACAACTTTGCTGCAAACTTGATAGAGGCTAATAGGTCTGGCACTTTTGATGCTACTTTGTGTCTGTACTGCAAAGAATTGCTCAATAGAGTGAATTTCTACTGATTTGTAATAGGTTGGTAGATATATTGTGTAAAAGAAAAAGTAGCTGTACATTGTTATTTATTAGCACATTCACTTCTCTTCTTTTTGACTTTTCTTCTTTGTAGTGTGGCATTTCCTCCTGCAGATGTCGCTATTGTACTTGAACTCTACAGTAAACAATAGGCCAAGGGTTTGGGATGGTAGCTGCAGAAGGTTATATTATTACATTGAATAAACAAGTAAAGCATGTAAACCTTCAGTTCATGATAACATAAATGCGGTTCAGATGTTACATCACAACAGGTTATTTAAAATATTGTATTATTAATTGCATTATGTACTTCACCAGCCTATGTCCTATTCTGACGATTACCTACAGACTTTGGATTTAGATGATACAATTTGCAGGAAAAAAGATAATGCATATCGTTAGGATCACACCTCTGGAGTGCCAGTCCTGGATCTGATATAATGCCATAACAGGCACAGGTAATGATATCACCTAAAAACTCACAGGTGAGGACATCACTGCGCCAAAAGGTTCATCCATTCTGTACACCTTAGATAAGCAAGTACAAATATAAGTTGTTGCCTTCATAATGGAACAGCCAATCTGAATGTGGATACACACTTTACGTTACACATTTCACAACCCCCACAACAATGATGTCCGAAACCATGAGCAACTCCCTATTGTTCTGTCTTGTCTGTCCTAGTTTACTAGCTGAAAACACCATTATAGGATTAGATAGCTGTGTTTATTTTTTGTAGGCCTCTGGCCTAATTTTTGTGCAAATTTAAGACTGCTCTTTTTCCCCCATCTTACTTGCAACTAATTACTGCTTACAACAAGGCCCCTGTGCAAGATTTTGCCAGCAGCAAAGTCTATCTGTATTACCTGCTAGCCCACCAGGACAGTAGGTCTTATAAAAAGGGGTTACACAGGTGTATAACAGTAATAGCAGTTTACTGTATTGTTTTAATAAAAACTGAAACTTGAAAGTGCTCTACCTCCTCTGTCCCATTTCACTATGTAGAACACAGTCCACAACCACGGCTCCTGTCAGCTCTCCATATAAATTCGATTGGGACAGTCCGCACACAGTTCCGGATCCTTCCCAAAACTTTCCTTCCTTAGATAAAGGCATAGAACCAGTCATAACATTTTTCAGACAAAATAGCCTTAACCATAGCTATGAGCTATGACTAAGGCCACTCTGGCTGAAACACGTTAGCTTTTTTGTTATGACTGGTTTCATGCTTTTATTTATTAAAGGAAAAATTTGTGAAGGGTCCAGAACCATGTGCCCATGTGCAGACTGTTTCAATTTGGATTTATGTGCTTAAATGTTGCTTCCAGCGATTTAGTAAGAGTTTCTCTGTCAGTGTTGTACAGGTTCCAATCATATTTTTGAACTGCCCCCACATATAATTACAAATAGCACAGCAATTGTATACACTTGACTTCATCCCATCTGTTCTAGATGGAAATTGGTTTAGCATCTCCTAAAACAATTTATAAATAGATGTACAATAATTAATGTTGTATTTGTTTACTTTCATTACTATTTATGTATCATGTTACTCTCAGTTCTATAGGTAAAGCAAAAGTTGTGTATGGCTTGGAGTGGGAACCTGAGAAATGTGATCAATTCTAGAGGGACAGGCAGGCCTATGAGCATGTTAGGACCAGTACGTCCTTGTGTTTTGCCATAACACCCTCCCTTTCTAAATGGTATATCCATTTATTGTCATCTACAAC
Organism: Nanorana parkeri; assembly: GCF_000935625.1. Lineage (NCBI taxonomy): Eukaryota > Metazoa > Chordata > Amphibia > Anura > Dicroglossidae > Nanorana > Nanorana parkeri. The sequence continues at coordinate 151,728 of NW_017308550.1, forward strand.
ATGTTTTTTTGTGTTGCCAGATATTGTAGTTAATCGCTTTTTACAATGCGAAAACAGTCCAAACATTATACACAGGTGCTCTCTACATGCACACGAGACAGCAGTGTGCAAGCTAAGTTCAGTATCAGCTCAAAAGCAAAATGTCCCCAGAAATGTTTAGAACTTTAGCAGCTACATATACAAATGTGTTTGGGTTTTAAAGTGGTAAATTCCAGTGGACCCACAAATAGTGCAATTTATAGGGGGGGGGGGGGCAGGATAATGATTTTGAATAACTTTTTTGGTCACTGTTGCATTTAAATGTAATCTGTTATATAGTTCCAAGGCACTAATGGTAGAACCAGATTAGTGTGGTCATTGCTATATCTACTTTAAATTTATTTACTTAAAAGATCTAACCCTGGAAATAAACAATAATTTGCTCTTGTAATACAGTGGGAGGCTCTTCTGCTATGTATGAAAACCCCTACAATTGGAATTGGAGGGGTATGTAGAAGTACAGAAACGTTTTCACAGTTGCAGGTTCTAGATTGCAGAATAGAACTGCCCTCCAAAATCAAGGTAAGCAGGTAAACATGTTAGTGTTGCGCATATAATGAATTAACTCTATGTTGCAATAGGGTTGGGTGGATGTAGGGTGCTTTAATGAGGATTAGCTGCAATCAAATAAAGGACGATCATTATTCTGAGGGACCAGGGGTGTAACTTATAGGATGTTCCCACCAGAAACAAGTAACTAAGTACACTCTTCCAATTACTATGCAACACACATTCTAGGCACTGTGTTCTCTCTCAAACAACAACCTTTTAGTTCCAGTGTTTGAAGATTACTAACACTGGCCATACAATGAGCGAAGTGTGCTTAGTGGGTGGCCCTGTCAGCCACCTCCACTCAGAACCACGCAGCCAAACAGTGCCTGCATGCAATAAGAGGCAGGCACTTTTCAGATATTTTAACAGCCGGTGAGGTCAACTGTCAAAAAACACTGCCTGGCCAAAAAAAAGTCACCACCTGGATTTAGCTAAGAAAATAGGTAAGAGCATTCTATTGGATAATTACTGCAGTGATTAATGTTTCATCTGGCAACAAATGAAGTCAGCTGCCTATCTGAATATACTGAATGACCAGGTTTCTCCATCAGTGGATTTTTTCTTCCCTGATCACACGGGCATATTCCAAGATGACATTGTCAGGATTCATTGAGCTCAAATTGTGAAAGAATGGTTCAGGGAGCATACGACATCATTTTCACACATTGTTTGGCCACCACAGAGTCCAGATCTTAATCAGGAAATTTGGGATGTGCTGGAGAAGACATTACACAGTGGTCCGGCTCTCCCATCATCACTACAAGATCTTGGTGAAAAATGAATGCAACTCTGGATGAAAATAAATGTTGTGACATTGCATAAGCTAATCAACATGATGCCACGGCAAATGCGTCCCGTAATCAAAGCTAAAGGCGGTCCAATTAAATATTACAGTGTGTGACTTTTTTTTGGCCAGGCGGTGTACATTAGCCACAGCAGAAGATTCCTCCATCCACACTATTTAGGATGGATGGAAGAATCTCCATCCATGTACAGTATGTGGCCAACTTTAGAGTATAAAAGAGTTCGATTTTGGAGGGTGTCTATTTTTACATTAGTTGGTTGAACTGTATTTAGTAATTTCATTAACTCTTCAGTTTTAAAACAATGCCCTGCTTTACCCTCTGAAAGGAGTTTTTTCTTTAAAGGAAACCTGACATGAAAAAAATATGGGTGCTGTCTGTGCATACTGCAGATGCTGAGTTCTGCCTTCATTGCTGCAGCACATTGTGGGTCTATACCTGGGACGCTATTGCTGCCAGAGAAAGTCAGGCAACTTGTATTTTCAACAGGAGTAGAAGCCTCAACAGCAGCCTCATTTCCCCTTTGAGATAGATTTTCTTTTGCAGCTAAAAATGTATAGTGTGTATACATCCAGTTTTCTTCATGTCACAAAAGTGTTGCTGAAATGTATAGTATCATAATGTTTTTTATTTTTCTAAGCATCCTGTGAAAATCATTTTCTCCTTTCTCCGATGCCAGCCCCACACAATGCCAAGGATCGCTTTTATTATTAGCTCCATCCTGGCTAGACATTTGGAAGATCCAAACTAATATTGCTGATCTGAAATGAAAACACAAACTCCTCTGTGAAACTTAGCACATGGCTTGCAATGGGATAATTTACTTTAATCAGCACACTTAGCCATCTGATGCAACATAAATGAATCATGTCCTATGATATATCATATTCTCTACAACATTAACGTTATAGAAGAATGAGGTCTAAAGCTATGTTTTGTATCACACAGCGTATATGAATGTCTTTAAATTGTTGTGCATAAAGGCCAGGTCATTTTCTCATGGAGCGCTGAGTAACTTATTTACAGACATCTAAAGAAAAAGTCACAATGAACCACATAAGAACAATACAAAATCTAAAAACTATCAAAGAGAAAGACTACTTTTGTAGAGAAAATATATAGTGATCCTCTCCAGGTCAGTAATATATTTTGTAAAAAATGTTAGCAAATATATTTGCTGATCCTACGGGTTCATTCACATTGTATTTTTAAAATTGGTTCTTGGCTTGATTTGTGTTTTGATCCCCTCCGACCACCCGGCAAATGCCAGGTCTAAAGGTGCGTATTTGTAGTTGGCATTGGGGCACAACTGCCCAGTATCTATCTGCCTATTGATCTCTGGGGTTTCCTAACTGCAGGCAGACTACTGTTCATAAAAACACCATACACTGGATTATTTTCTGCATTCGATGTTGTGTGGATAAGGAGAAACTCAAGTAAGGGAAGTGCCCAGTGGTGTAAAGCAGTGAACCAATCACAGGATCAGAAAATTCATTTTCTGGACCATGCTTCATACAGAGTATATATAATAACGCCAGTGTAGGTTAGGAAATTATTACTATTTACAGATTGAAAAAAGGTAATTTCTTATAACATTGTATAACAAATCAACGTATTCAGAAATTAAATATCTTGCACCATTTTTTAATTAATGGGGCTTTTTCTTTGATGATCAGCTTTGGTTTTAGACCTTAAAGTGTTTTTTTTTAGTTTTGGATGAAGTAGAGAAAAATTAGAACCCCTGTGAAGTTATTATTCCTAAAGAAAGAGACCCAACGTGTGGGTTGCTGGATTGTTTTGCTACAGTTGATGTGAGACTGTTGCGTATAGTACAAGAACAAAATTTCACCTCCCTAAGAGGAAATGCCCATGGGTAGGTTCATATAATGAATCAGCATTTAGTATATATAGTAATGTGCCAGACAAATTCCATAAGGTTTGGACATTTTCTTTTTTTAGTATTCTCAGACAGTAATCCAGTGCATTTTGGGGCCTCAAAATGGCTCCTACATCAGAGCTTGGTGAACGGTGAGTACAGTGTGGGGACACACTGGGGCCTCAGCTGCCAACATGATGTGCTTGGCATCTGGTGTGTCCCTGTACCTTTAAGGAGAGATGGGCTGCCTCCAGGCATACCTGCACCCAATTTGCCTTTTGCTATTTATTCTCCAAGATGGAGGCTCTCATAGATTAAAGTTTAGACCACACTACACAGAGGGACCCTGACGAGGCAGTGTGGCTTCCACATATTTTGCAAAAGTTGTACGGTATGATTTTGTATTAATCATTCAGGAATACTCCCTGATTGATAATTCCACTGCATGCTGTCCATAACATTTACCAAGTCAGACGAAGGGGGACCTTTTCAGCCCTCAAAATATGTTGACTTCTTTACTGTATGCAACTTTGTGAACTTTATATATATGAAGTTTACCAATGTATACTCAGAGTTTTTGTTACTGTCTGTGTGCCCGCTGGATATATTTAGCTTCTCAGGCCTGTGTCCTGGTGACCATTGTCACCGAAACAGAAAGTGATGGTAAATCCAACATTTTCAATGTTTCATTTGAAACAAGAGGCAAGGGTAATCCTTCCAATGGGGACACCTGTGCCAGTGACAACCATCTCAGAGTGAGATTCCCCACATTTTGTACAGATTTCCTCTGACTTCCTGCTGCTTCTCTGGGACTTAAAGTGAAGCAAAATCATTATAGACAAATGACACAAACATTTACAATCTTAAAATAACTACGGCTTCCCTACAACAGCTTAATAGGCAGGTATATAAGGTGATAGTTATTTGATTACCCACAGTGGGTGGCGAGCAGTCACTCATATGCAAATCAGGCTTAAAAGGGTGAATCAGATACAATTGTATTCCTGTATGCAGAGGTTACTCACTTTCCGTTTGTTGTTATAATGTAACGATCTATACTGAGTCCCATGCTGGATTTGTTGGTTTCTTATTGGACATCCAAGATGTATCCGTTTGGTGATGTACAATCACAATGATCGTTTCATTTTGTCAGTGAGAACCATATTTCTACACAGAGTTACCCGGATCCGCACATAAAAAGAAGCCGATTGTTCCCTTCGTATATGACGCCAGGGAATGTCTCCTATACGTGCGGCCAACAGTGCAATCAGAGTAGGAGATATCTCCCGGATATGTGCTGGTTGACATCCAAGTCCCGGCTCCAATTGCCGCTGTCGTATACCGGCGGACCCAGCTCAATCCACTCAGCAGTGTGCTGATTAGCATCCAGATCCCGGCTCCGATTGCCGCTATAGTACACCGGCAGAGCCAGCTCAATCCACTGAGCAGTGTGCCGTCCCACCAACCGCAGGTTTAAAAATCTCAACAAGTAGATCAGAAGCTGTGAGGGAAGCTGGAAACACGCTATCCCTGACGCGTTTCCCCCCAGCAAGTGGGGCTTCTTCAGAGGGGAAAATCACCCAATTGGGACAGAAACAATCAAAAATAAACTGAGGTTTCAACCCCTCCCTACTGTATCCACAATAATAAAAAACGTTTTGACTATACATACACTTTAAGTAAATAAAATGTGTATGTCTGTAAAACACCATATAAAATGTATTGTTGGGTGAGTATAGTGGTTTTGTAACTGTAAAATAGGAACTTAACGTTTGCTTTTTCAAATTCTATTTTTACTATATTTGCCTTTTGCATGTTCTTCTCTTTGAAGGATATTGTGAGATATACATGACCTTAAGTAAAAATCAGAAATGGTCAGATTGACATCACAAAGTGAAAATGGGGACTAAGAAAAGTAATTAAAGTGTAGATGTACCTTTAATGAAAACTAATGCTAATCCACCCTCCCTAATCTTTCTGAAAATACTTTCACAAAATCTTCTCCCCCCAGCTGCAGCCTGTTCCAATAGTTACAGCTTCTCCGTCAGAAATCCTCTTTAGTGCTGGCGACGCTTGCACAGTAAGTTCCCACAGACTTTTATATGACTGTACTCCGAGACTGAAGATGCTTAGAGTATGGCCCTAAACAAGTCAATGCTGAAGAGGCTGTAAATATCAGAGCAGGCAGTGGCTGTGCTACTGATGTAAATAACCAGCTGGTTTCTGAGTTTTATTGTAAATTATTCAATAGGGCTAGAGAAGGCAATTTAATGTTTTTGTTTTTTAAAGGTACACCTACTTTTAAAATAATGGGGTTCCTCCATACATGTTGCTTAGAGTGGGTGGGGAAACTGATGCAGTCCCCCAGACTTTGTGCCTCAAGCTCTCCCTGTGCATGTCCCCTACAGCATCCTTGCCAGGAGTGGGACACTAGGGACAAATAATTCAGACTTGTAAATGCCCTGGGAACCCATGGCCATACTGTAAAAGAGGTACTGTCTGTCAGATGAGAGCAGAAAATACATTTATGCAGGTTCCACATGGACTTTGGAAAGTTGAACCTGGCCTCTACTACTTCTTTGCAAGAAAGGATACTTATTACATTGATGGACCAATAAAATGGAGTGGGTGGGTATTCAAACAAATTAGCTTCCTGGGTTTCTGGCATTCTAGATCACTCACAAAGAAAACTGCAGGTATGTGCAGGCACCTTTAGGTTTGGGCGATGTATACGATCAGTTTAAGCATTATAAAATAATAACTAGTGGCAATTATATCCTGTCCTTTGATCTGGTGAGCTTTCAGTCCAATTGTTATGTGCAATTGCATGGCCTCTGTACCTCTAACTAATTAAATTTTGTTTCTTGGCTCCTACCCAACCTTGGGCTTATAGGCAAGCATTCCTTTTTTCTTCTGGAGGGTGTGTTTCTATCTATTCTTGCTTATATGTTTCCTTATATTGTTGATGTAGGACACAGCTTTATTGTATTGTATTGCGTCATCACAATGTAGATTAGTAAAGCTGAAATAGGTGTATCAATATTGTGGTAATACAGCACACCTACAAGCAGGGCCAGATTTACTCTCCCTGCTGCCCCAAGGCCTGGTTCCTCAATGTGCCCCCTTACCCTCCAACTTCCCTCCCTCCCCCCCATTTTTATTTATCTTATCATCTTTGGCTTTTTTATTTTTATAATTTTTTATCATATTATTTTTAACTTTCAAAAGTTTTATTGTTTTCATCAAGACATTACAAACATTTAAACATATGGCCATCTAATTCAACAACAAACAAAAAAACATTATTCTCTCACATCCCTACTAATTTTTGTACTTAACATAGCATAAAGAATTACCTACGAACTAGTCGGAAGCTTCATGGCTCACTTTCAATTTACAGCAATAACACCTTAGTCAAAATGTTGACTTAAGCCCAGTCTCGTATCCGTATTTTACACCCTAACTTTTTAACTGGAAACTATCCTAGTTGCCCGGGAAGTATTCCCTATTATGATGCACCTAGGATATTTCTTTAATGTAGACAAACAGCATAAGTTATATTTCCCTGGCCAATTCGCGGGCAGGGGAGGAGAGCAATAGTTAAGAAACAGTAAAAAAAATTAACTTTTTCCAGGCTTTGGCTACCGCAATTTTAGCTGCCAGGAAGATGAATGTTATCAATCGCGTACTATATCTCGAAGTTCCAGGTACTGTATCGTTGAGAAGAGCATATCCGGGATCTCTCGGAACACGTATTCCCGTCACCCGGAAAATTAGATTATAAACCTTTCCCCAGAATGTACAGACACGAGGACACCACCACCACACATGGTACATGGTGCCCCCGAGCTCGCACCCCCGAAAACATAGGGGGGACGTTCCTGGGTACATACAAGCAAGTCTGGAGGGCACCAGGTACCACCTGGAAAATACTTTGAAGTTGGCCTCCAGCAATGATACATTTAGTAGACCCCGAGTTGTCTCCCTTGATCGACGGCTCCATACTTCCTCTGGAGCCACCCTGTTCAGGTCCTGTTCCCAGGCCAGCATATATGGCTGTTTCGAGGGAGACTCTAATAATATGGAATATAGCAAGGAGATGGCCCCTCTCTGATTAATAGACTGGAGGCACCATCGCTCATACAAACTGGGGCCACTGCCTAAATCATCTCGTGCCAGTGCGGTACGTAAAAAATGGGTGATTTGACACCCTACCCGTTACGTCACAATTGACTTAATCTGAGCCCCAGATGAAGTCAATTGTGACGTAACGCCCCAGATGAAGTCAATTGTGACGTAACGCGTAGGGCGGAGTCTCGCAGACGTGAATTGGAGATTGCATGGTCGGCAGCACAGCTCCTGTTTGATCTGCCTTTGCACCCAGAGAACACGGTGACACGGAGAGAGAGTTGTCGAGCATACATTTTATTTGAAGTTTTATGTCTACTTTCCTCATGTGAGTAGTTTTTGAAATAAAGGAGGTTTTTTTTAATTTTGCGGTTTTACGCTATTGGCAGTTTTTATAATTTATTGGATATGGTCGTGATGACACGCTGACGTCATTTTCTGTGCAACGATTGTGGAGAGATGGCCTTTAAATAAGATTGATTGGAGACCCATTAAAGCGATTCTAGACCTGTTCATGTCTATTTATAAAGTGAACGGCCCACTGAGAGGGGGAGCACCTGGGTGATAATTGGAGTTGACGTATGGACTTTGTACAAAGAACTTTCACAGTGGAATGATAAAGAGTGTGGTGCACTTGGGACAAATCCTGAGCACTATATACGTGTGATTCCACATTTGTGTATATTTGAACACGGAATATGGGATTGAACTTTCCAGAGGACTATTATTTATAAGAAGATTCATTGTGAGCACTTTTTTGATTGCATGTATTATTTAAGCACATATTTATTATAGAGATTTTTTTATGTATTGTTCTAGATGAAGCGCAGCACATTCATTATAATTTGATATATTCAGAGGGTAACACTTATAGTGCTCGCAGCTAGACAGGGTTTGGCGCGAGGTGCTTTTTGTCAAATACATTATGAAATGCATATGAGACTTAAACATGCATATGGCGTCATCTGACGGCACGCATGGTGTCATGTGATATAATAGCTGGTGACAAATTGTTGAGTGCGTTTGTCATTTGTTTTGCTTGACTGATTTGGTGCAGTGATGCATGGGGGTTCTCAGCTGCCGTTGGGATGTGCATTGTTTTGCTTTGTGATATAATTTGCCCCGCCTCCAAGATGGGGACACGCGAATGTGTAGAATGCAGTGCATTAAGCAAACAAATTTTTGTATGCCTGAATAAAGTTTTCGTATATTCGGGCATATAATTAATTTGTTATTTCAGATTCAGACGAACCAGCAAATCCACTGAATTTTGTTGATTTGGAGGCTAGTCTGAATCCCAATGCACATGTCTACTTAATTGTTTATTAACAAATCAGTTTGTCTCGCAGATTCACAATCAACTCGGATTGACTCAATTTTCTGCAAATCTGAGTGTTGTGTGGTTTGCTCGTCTTTAATTATGACAGGTTTTCTTTGGAGCACAATATTTAAATAATGAATCCTGCAGACCTATCTACAAGTTTTCTGTCAGGAAGAGGGAGTGAATGCAATAATATCTATATTTCAGCAAGGCGTATACAATGTCTAAAACACCTAAGATGTCTGTAGAGCTTGGCTGGCTGCCTCTAAAAAACATATTGGGTAAATCTCTTAAGCAGAGTTATTGTGACACTTTGAAAGGGTAACTCACAACTGAAGTGTTTTAGACTTTACTGATCATATTTTTTGCCAAAGAAAATCAGCCTTCATGGAACACCCAAGAAGCGAGCGTCTATAAGCACATAAACATGTTATCAGAGCAGAGTGCTTGCATTGATGTGTTTTGGCTGCTGCAAATTAAGCCAGCTGACAATCCAATGTCTTTAAAACATGTCCTTTCAGTGAACACAATTGATATTTAATAGCTCCCTAATATTTGAATCCCCACAAGGTCTTGGACCTTGGGGGAGAGTTATTCCCTAACCTTGGCACAGGTTTGACAGACCAAGCACAACATTTTATTGGCCCAAGTGAATTATACATATATATTTCCATGGAAAATGCACTAGAGAGTGCAACAATGTGGTATCTTATGGCTTCTTGTTACAGTGAGCCGCACTCAGGTGTCCAGGAGAAGCATACAGACCTAGAAAGAGATCCAATGCTAAGTAAGCAAGGCAGTCTCTCCAGTGTGTGTAATTGGCCTACATTTGTTTCTCTCAGTTGAAGAAGCCTTGGTGTTTTTACAGTAGGAACTTTTTAAGACAGCCTTAGCCTAGAAATCCATTTTTAAATAAAGCAGAGTTTTTTTCTTCTTGAAGTAACATTTTACAAAACAATCATCCCGTGGAGACACCTGTCTAAGAGTGAGATTCCCCTTACTTTGAGAGATTTCTTCAATTTTCATGTTGCTTCTCTAGAACAGAAAATTAAGATAATGCTACCCAACTGCATGCACACAGCAGAAAAAATCATGATGGGTTGTAACCCTTCCTTACTCTATCCAAAACTAAAGAAATAGTTTTAGTTTGACATTTAAATAACTTGAGGTAAACTTCTTTCCATTTCTAAATGTCAGGGTCCTAAATGTCATACATAGCTCTGACAGCAAAACAAGTTTTATAGTTGACACCTCTTAACTTTGAAGATCACCTTTGCATAAAAGGTCAGTTTGTAGCCTTTCTTTTGGTTTTAAATACAGTAAGGATGTAATGATTAGGATGTAACGGTCCTCCACCCTTCCCTTTCCCTCTGAGTTATTCCAGGGATGCTTGTAGGTAACTTACGTGTAAGTATAAGTGTTGGCAGTGATGGACCAATTTGGTCTGACTTCCTTCTAGCTCCCCGGGGATGTCCCATCATTACTTAACCTAATCTGCTTAAATTGTTGCTCTGTAGTAAAACCATCTATTTTCTTGGCAATACCATTGTCCACCTTCATCTGTAAATGTTATTTTACTGAAGTAACCTGATCTTTTAAAACAAACGTGGCTGCTCAAATTACTTGTAAAGAAATTTAAGTGCATTTTTTAAACTACATGTGTAATGATGGCTTAAATGTTTAAGCAAACAAATATGTTACTTCTTCTTTACCAGTTAATCATGATTTTAAATTTCCTGAAAATGAGTTATGTGATACAGGAAAAAGTAGTAATGACTTTTCAGCAACTGTGGCTTGTGGCAGCAGTGATAAATGTGTGACAATCTGCTCTGAAAACAGACATTGAAAGTGGGAAACTTGAGAAGAGACAGTGCAACTTGACACACGGGATCAAAGTATTTGCACTTGGCCTAGGGAGGAGTGCTTAGACAGTACATGAGCCAGAGAGGTTTCTATGGACACTGCAAGAAGAAGTATGTTGAAGGACCTATGATAATTAGTTTTCTGTTCAAATTACATCATATGATGCCCTTAAGGATGTCATTTATTTCTTGGTTTAGTTTTTTTCTAAACTGAGGAGTTAAATCTTAAAAATCCATTCCTTTACTATTAACAAAAATGTATCTTATTTGTGTATCACTAGGCTGTAGATCCTCAAATCACTGAAAGTGATATGTGCAGCGGCGTGTTCTTCTCACAGCCGCTGCGGAGTTAATGAGAGCCAGCAGTGGCGGTTGAGCAAGCTGGACCCGGCAGTGGAGGAGGAGGCGTGGCATGTGGTCGGCAGCAGAGAGGGAGGCAGGGGCCCGGTGACGGAGAAGGACCCGGCGACGGAGGAGGAGGCGGGGCCCATCAGCAATCGTGTAGGAAGAGGAGGCGGACAGGTAAGGAGTGTGACCAGCCCACCTGAGGGTGACCCTGCAGAGCCCACCATAGAGACTATATGGTGGGCTCTGCAGGGTCACCCTCAGGCGGGCTGCGTGGGATCTCAAGTGGGCTCTGCAAGGGGCATAACTAGAAGTCACTTGGGCCCCATACAAAATTCTGCTATGGGGCCATGTGATTTCTAGTTACGCCCCTGTACAGCATAGTACATAACACCTAAAGTCTTGAAATATGGTACAAAAACAATTTTTTTGTAATGACATTAAGGTCAATTTGAAATCTCATTCTCCTCTACTCTCTTTATAGATTTGTAAATTAATTTGCTTTGAAATGTCTTCTAATCTCAGAAAAAAGATGCTTCTCCTACTCCAGTGCTCTGTGCTGGCATAGCTGAGTAACAGTCACACCCCTCAGTGCAAGTGTCCTAACACAGACTCTCATTGCAAAGAAGGGGAGGGGTAGTGTCAAACTAATTTTGTTACTAAGAGTTGATTACTAAGAACACTGTGTCTAACTCTGGTGCCTACTGGACTACACAGTCATATTTATACACCCTGCATAACTGCTGTACAAAAAAGCAATACTATAAAAATGGATGAATGTTTCTTTTACAACCCCAATTCCAAAAAAAGATGGGACGCGGTGTGAAATCTACATAGAAACAGATTGCAATGATCTGCAAATCTCATAAACCCAATTTTTTTTCACAATAGAAAACATATCCAATGTTTAAACTGACAAAATGTACCATTTTAGGAAAAAAATAAGGTAATTCTTACATTGATGGCAGCAACACATCTCAAAAAAGTTGGGACAGGACAACAAAAAGCTGGCAAAGGAAGTGGTACTGACAAGGAAGAGCTGGAAGAACATTTTGCAACTAATTAGGTTAATTAGCAACAGGCCAGTAACATGATTAGGTATAAAAAGAGTATCTTAGAGAGTCAGAGGGGGTGATTTACTAACCTAAACACACGCACGCACCAGGTGCGTGTGATTTTCATACAGCAAAACGTATTTATCAACCAAAAAGTCTCTAAAAGCATATTTCCACTAATGCCATATATGGAAAAATCATGCACATGATGCATATATAATGCTGCTTCACAGTTTAGACAAAAATGGTTAGCTCATGCATTTACATTCCTGCATTCATCAACGCAAGCAACACAACATAGAGCTAATTTACACAACATTACCTTGCAATTCATGCTGGGCTTTGCACAACACACCTGCTGGGTGTGTACACACTACAAAGGTGTATCGGCAGCAGAGAGGGAGGCAGGGGCCCGGTGACGGAGAAGGACCCGGCGACGGAGGAGGAGGCGGGGCCCATCAGCGATCGTGTAGGAAGAGGAGGCGGACAGGTAAGGAGTGTGACCAGCCCACCTGAGGGTGACCCTGCAGAGCCCACCATAGAGACTATATGGTGGGCTCTGCAGGGTCACCCTCAGGCGGGCTGCGTGGGATCTCAAGTGGGCTCTGCAAGGGGCATAACTAGAAGTCACTTGGGCCCCATACAAAATTCTGCTATGGGGCCATGTGATTTCTAGTTACGCCCCTGTACAGCATAGTACATAACACCTAAAGTCTTGAAATATGGTACAAAAACAATTTTTTTGTAATGACATTAAGGTCAATTTGAAATCTCATTCTCCTCTACTCTCTTTATAGATTTGTAAATTAATTTGCTTTGAAATGTCTTCTAATCTCAGAAAAAAGATGCTTCTCCTACTCCAGTGCTCTGTGCTGGCATAGCTGAGTAACAGTCACACCCCTCAGTGCAAGTGTCCTAACACAGACTCTCATTGCAAAGAAGGGGAGGGGTAGTGTCAAACTAATTTTGTTACTAAGAGTTGATTACTAAGAACACTGTGTCTAACTCTGGTGCCTACTGGACTACACAGTCATATTTATACACCCTGCATAACTGCTGTACAAAAAAGCAATACTATAAAAATGGATGAATGTTTCTTTTACAACCCCAATTCCAAAAAAAGATGGGACGCGGTGTGAAATCTACATAGAAACAGATTGCAATGATCTGCAAATCTCATAAACCCAATTTTTTTTCACAATAGAAAACATATCCAATGTTTAAACTGACAAAATGTACCATTTTAGGAAAAAAATAAGGTAATTCTTACATTGATGGCAGCAACACATCTCAAAAAAGTTGGGACAGGACAACAAAAAGCTGGCAAAGGAAGTGGTACTGACAAGGAAGAGCTGGAAGAACATTTTGCAACTAATTAGGTTAATTAGCAACAGGCCAGTAACATGATTAGGTATAAAAAGAGTATCTTAGAGAGTCAGAGGGGGTGATTTACTAACCTAAACACACGCACGCACCAGGTGCGTGTGATTTTCATACAGCAAAACGTATTTATCAACCAAAAAGTCTCTAAAAGCATATTTCCACTAATGCCATATATGGAAAAATCATGCACATGATGCATATATAATGCTGCTTCACAGTTTAGACAAAAATGGTTAGCTCATGCATTTACATTCCTGCATTCATCAACGCAAGCAACACAACATAGAGCTAATTTACACAACATCACCTTGCAATTCATGCTTGGCTTTGCACAACACACCTGCTGGGTGTGTACACACTACAAAGGTGTTTAGATTCCACCCATAGATCATGCTGGGAGGGAACACACTACAGAGGTGTATACATGTTCGTGGTGTGTTTATAAGGTTAGTAAATCAACCCCAGAGTGTCTCAGAAGTAAAGATGGGCAGAGGTTCACCAATCTGTGAAAAGCTGCATCTAAAAATTGTCAAACAATTTAAGAATAAAGGTGGCCATACACTTTACAACCGTCGCAAGACCTTAGTCTTGCGACGGTTGTAAAGTAATTAAAAAAACGTACGATCTGCCCATCTTGGACAGGCAGATCGTACTTGCGATCATCGCAAGCCCGCCCCCCTGAGGGGCGGGCTTGTGATGACCGCAATGCTGAACGGGCAGTGTGTGCCTGCGCACACCGGCCCGTGCGGCATTGCTCTTACGATCATGCTAAAAACCAGCCGAAAATCGTACGATTCTCGACTGGTTTTCTAGCATGCTCCTCAGACAAAAGACGTGCGACCATACAGTAAAAACGGTCGCACGTCTTCATTTACACTGCACAATTCTCGTACGATCGCAGTATTTCCCGCGATTCTCGTACGAGAATCGTGCAGTGTATTGGCACCTTAATGTTCCTCAAAGTAAAATTGCAAAGACTTTAAATATATAATCATCTACAGTACATAATATCATCAAAAGATTCAGAGAATCTGGAAAAATTTCTGTGCGCAAGGGACAAGGCCGAAACAAAATATTGGATGCCCATGATCTTCGGGTCCTTAGGCGGCACTGCATTAAAAACAGGCATGATTCTGTGATGGATATTACTGCATGGGCTCAGGAATACTTACAAAAATCACTGTCTGTGAACACAGTTCTCCGTGCCATCCAAAAATGCAAGTTAAAGCTGTATCAAGCACAGAAGAAGCCTTTTCTGAACATGATCCAGAAACGCCGTTGTCTTCTCTGGGCCAAAGCTCATTTAAAATGGTCTGTCACAAAGTGAAACATTTGACATTCTTTTTGGCAACCATGGGCACTCCTGACCAGGGCCGGATTTCCCACAAGGCCAACCAAGGCCCGGCCTCAGGGCATCAGAGAGGGGCAGCAGGGGTGTGGAATTCCTATCTCCTGATGCCCGGGCAAGCAGAGCTAAATGTACAGCGGGGAAGCCGCTGCTTGTTTTGTACAAGTGATCTTGGCGACATTGTATGCAGCCTGCAGGTTTGCCATTCTGCATGGGGGGGAGATTTTGGTGGGTGGGGGGGGCGCATTGAGGAACCTGGCCTTGGGGCAGCAGAGAGAGTAAATCCGACCCTGCTCCTGACTAAAGAGGAGAGGGACCTTCTAAGTTCCCCACTGTTTTTTTATTTGTAAACTTTGATATTTGTTTAAATGAATTTCATTATAGAACATTATTATTGTAAACTTGTTTTTCTGTGAACTTTTCTGTATTTACTACATTTCTGTGTAAACGTATGGTGCTATATAAATCATGTATAATAATAAATGTTACTAAAAACACAGTTATCTTTTATAATACTGAGCTGTCTTTTATTCCTTGTTCACAGAAATTCACCTCATACTGTCTCTTCTTTGGAAATCAAAATTGCTCTGTGATCCAAAATCAATATTATTATGAATGTTTCATTTAACTTTGCACATAACTTGTCAAAGGTGCTGCTATTAAGTAATGCGTTCACATAATCCATTATAAAACGTAACCCAGTTTAACGGTTGTATTGGAGTTTTGTATTATTGTGTTGGAGTTTTCTTGCTTTGTGCTATACTTGATGTATTGATATTGATCTGTGTCAGTTTTAGGGATATGAACCCATGGGTCTTGAGTTGTTTAGTTTTAGGGATATACCTATGGTTCCTAGTTTAGTAGATTGTGATAAACTATAATATACTTCCGCTGACCTTCACCACGCTCCCCCATGGTTGGAGCCCTGAGAAACATCCGGTACTTCTAGGTATGGGTGGCCATCTGACATTTTCTTCCTAAGATGCAGTGCTTGGCCAAATCAGCCAATTGCTATGCCAAACACTGTTACCTGGGGGAGTGAAGAAGCTTGTTAACCCTGTGTTAGATACCAACACAACGCTCACACAGTGGCTTGACTCAGGTCTCTGGCAGCTGTAGCTCGCGGTATACTGAGACGCCGCAGCTGAAGCGGATCCCGACAATTATGCCGGGATCCGCCCAGCTGCGTGACTGACAGCTGGCTCTGCCTATCTAGAGGCAGAGCCAGTTGTACCCTCCCCGTCCGTTCCGCCAGTCAGCGCTGGCGGATCGGAGCGGGGAGGGGGGAATCCAGCCCCTCCCCTGTCACAGCAGAGAGCCGTGATAGGATCGAGAGGTCGCTCACCTCCCGATCTACTGAGCCAACCTGTGACTCATTGTCACAGGTCAGCTAGAACTAGGTCAGCTAGAACTATGAGGTGAGTGAAAAGCACTCACCTCATAGTTCTCCTTTAACTACATATAATATTTAAAAATAAATAACTATGTAGATATTGCTAACTAAGGCTTGTATCCCCCTAGTGGGGAAAATAGATGAGCACATGTCCAAACTCCAGACCAGAACATTGTATAGTGTGGAACAGCTATATCCAATTCTGCATACCTGGCTTTATATTATAAAGTGCTTATAATATAAAGCCAGGTATGCAGAATTGGATATAGCTGTGCCACACTATACAGTGTTCTGGCCTGGAGTCTGGACATGTGCTCATCTATTTTCCCCACTATGGGGATACAAGCCTTAGTTAGCAATGGCATGATAAATATTCATTTCATGTTCATTTCATGTTCATGTTTTTCATAATATTAGGAAACTGACCTAAAATCATGATTTTGTATTGCTTTAGAAAAAAATGTGACCTGTCCCTTTAAGAAAAAGTATCAGTAATTGGTATCGGTGAGTACTTGAAAAAAGTATCGGTACTCATGCTCGGTCTTAAAAAAGTGGTATCGGTGCATCCCTAGTTACAGTATATAAAGCTGAACTCCAGGATGAGCTTAATTTTTAATATATAGTTCCCTGTCCCATGCACAACAAAAATTGCAAAAAAATGTTTTCAATAAGAATGCATAGTCGAACAACCTTTAGTTTTACTTGCCTATGACGCCATGATTCCTTATCCAAGATTCCACCTACCTTCAGCTCCCTTATGTAGCATTGCCTATTCTGTCTGGACCTGAAACTTTAACTTGTGACCGATGTCACGTAAATTCTGATAGCTGATGCCCTTATGTGCTTGCAGTGTAAAAGGCATGATAATGCAGGGGTAGCCCCCACTGCAAGAGTTAGGGTGCATTCACACCAAATTCTGAAGGAAATCACAAGTCATCGGAGGGTTCATTGACTTGCAATTGTACCTTTCGATTTTCTTATGATCCGTTGAGATCCATTTTTCAACAGATGCTAATGGAAGGGCACAGAAAAATTAATGGGTGTAAATGGTGCTAATTTTCTCCGGATCTATTGCATTACATTGCACTGAAAAAAAGTAGTAAATGTTTAACTTTTTTTTTCAGCGCAACAAAACACAACAGAACGGAGCAGTCTGAACTAGCCCCATTCACACATATTCATATTTGGTGCCCTTCCGTTAGCATCCATTGAAAAACGCATCACAATAGATCAAAACGCAATGAATTCAGTGTGAATGGGCCCTAAATGTTTAATATGCCCAGAGTTCTTTAAAAACATCATCCAGATAGACACTATAACATAATCCAAATAAACAAAAACATAATATAAGTCAACACAACAAAGATTATAATAAAACCATAAATAGGTAAATTCAACTTACAAAGCTAAAGAATGTTATCATATAAGTCCTGCTCATACTAGTGCGATTTGTCCTGCATCTGCCATCATTTTGGCCCAATAAACTTCAATCCAACTACATTGGAGGAAGGTGGTAGAATGTATTGTGAATTATGATTGTATATTTAACAAAATAAAAGGGAACAAATAAGAGAAGTTCATTGATAGGTTTTCCATACCCTTTATTCATGTCTTCTCACTGCATATATCATATTATTGCCACAACTTGCTGGTTTTGAAAATATGTTCACTTTAATTACAGTTGGTGTTATATCCCCAAACATCCTGTTGCGGTTATTCCTATTTCAATGCATTAGATTTTTTTCCCTACTCCAAAATTTGATTAGTGTTTCAGAAGAACAGAAAATATTCACAGAGAACTGTTATCTTTTGTTGGAGGAAAACATAGCAGCAAAACACTAGGCCAACACCACATTCATGTTAAGTGACATTGGGTTTAGATTAGATACAAGTGTTTCACAAGCCAAAAGTATTCATGTATGTGTGTGCCACAAGCTTAGTATATTTATTGCCAAGTGTGGGTTCAGCAGCATGAAATATAAAATAAATCTAAATTGTGTGGTTCATACTGTCTGTTTTTCTGCCAACTAATGAGTTAATGATAAAGCCACAATAGCTTTCTTCTGTTTATTCTGGATAGGTTTATATTTAGATGAAAAAACAAACACATTGCCATTAGAAAAACGTTTATTAGGTTGGATATTCATTCTGCAATGGTCATGTTCCAGAAATACGCTACATTATTGAAGTGCGTTCATACACACAATGCACCAAACTGTGACTGCAATAAGTTGTTTGCAAAAAAAGATTTGGCTATGTCATAGATTACTATGTTTCACCAATGTCAATATAACAGCGATCTCCAAGGAAAATGGTAATTCCCTATTTGATCATGGACCCTCCAAAGAGTAACATGGACATGCAGTGATCTACGGCAAGCTGTTGATAACACTGGCCATACATGAGTAGATTTTTTTACAAATGTTTATATGAAAAATGATCATCATTCGATAATGCCATCAGAGACTTGACCACTAGATTTTGGCATGAACGGAATTTCCTGAACGAAAACCACATTCACTGCTAAAACCTCATTAGTTTGTGAAAACATTTTGCATTCTGCTCCTTCGAATCTTTTTGCCACTACGTTCAGAAATGGTTTTCAGTTTGACCCCATCAATTATTAGAGAATCAAATGAATGCTCAGAATACCAATGTTTTCAAACAAATTCTACTGGTGTATGGCTAGCTTTAGTCCCTGTCTAACTGTTCCTTTAAGACTGAATTC
Source organism: Nanorana parkeri (assembly GCF_000935625.1). Lineage (NCBI taxonomy): Eukaryota > Metazoa > Chordata > Amphibia > Anura > Dicroglossidae > Nanorana > Nanorana parkeri. Next base: position 170,561 of record NW_017308550.1, read on the forward strand.
TGACCAGTGAAATACAGCTGTAGTTTACAATTGCTCCACAATAACAGAATTCACCTGCAGGGGATACTTCAGGGAAGATCTATAGGAGAAACTATCTGTCCTGATAAAACTTGGGAACATTGGCAGGAGAAGACCTCTTTGCTTATTACAAGGAGGGACTGCCCCTCATTTAATCAACCACTAGAATACGCTAGGCACCTACATTTTCCTCAATTGTCTAATTGGTCACACTTTTATATAACTACAAGCAAACATAACAATATAAATGCCTAGAATTTCACCTGCATTGATGAAGTTGTGAAATCTATTAACTGATATGTAGGAATTCTTCAAATGTTAGCATGTATAATAGGCACAGGCAACGTTTTGGGGATATTTTGCATAGCAGATAACCATTTTCCTTTTTTTCTAAGAGATATGAGTGCCCCATACCAGCATTCTGGAACCCCTGAGTCTCCATCCTTTAGCAAGGGTTATATAGAGAGGGCTAAATCAATCCATATAAAACGAAAACAGCTTCTATTGTAGGCTTTATCTCTTAAAAGAACTAGGGTAGAAATGAAAATATCTAACATTTTATAGATTATGTAAAATTATTTATTTCTTGCTTTATTTATTTATTTTGCTGTTTAACATGGGTTTTTTGTTGTTGTTGGTGAATAGTCAAATGGTTCTCGTGACCAGACATAATACCTGTTCACAAAGTTCTGTATATTCAGATTATGATGCCCTTAAAGCCCAAATACACTTTCACTTTAACTAACTAAATAACTAAAGTATTCAAGGTGCATCAAAAGTGTGTATGAAGTTTGTTTTCTTTAGAAAGCCAGCACAGCTGAAATGACTAGAAGAAAAGCCTTCACCATGCCAGCATGTTCTGCAGAGGTCTGACACACCCCCTGCTGGGTCCTAAGCTAGTGTTCTGTAACCAGCAGGGAGCATGAGCTTTGCCTATTCGCAAAGCTATAGGTCTGACTCAGCAGGTGGACCTCTGCGGAGAGACCATAGCTTCCAAAGAAAGAGCAAGGGATTTGCACACCTTTTGTTTTGATGCTCCTAGAATGTATTTAGCTGATATAAATTACCATTTAAATTGGGCTTTAAGGGACATGTGAGATTGAATGTGATGATTCCCAGAGGTACGATATAGATTGGTCACTCTCCATGTAATGCCATATGAGGACAGATTTCTTATTCAGGAAGGAAGAGTAGAGAGACTGCTGGTCACAGTCAAGGAGTCCGGCATCCATACAGCATTTAGACCCAATTATAAAAGAGTGCTACAGTGAAATGGCAGATGGTGCAGCCACAACATCTGTGACAGCAGTGACAGTCATACTGCCACTGCTGCCCAAAGAAGCAGTCCTTAGTGGCCTTGAAATGTTGCTTACTGTTACTGACAGTAAAGTGTCCTGTCTTCTCATCTGGTGTGCTGGTGATATCCTGGATTGAGACTGCTGGCCCTTTCTCAAACAGTGGGGGTCACCTGAAAGCTTACTTGGTACCTCAAACAGCAATTTGACATTTATTTATTTCAGGTATTTATATAGCGCCAACAATTTACGCAGCACTTTACATAGTTGCACATTTACATCAGTCCCTACCCTCAAGGAGCTTACAATCTAAGATCCCTATCTCACATGCATACATAAAGACCAACTTAGAGAGGAGCCAATTAACCTTCCAGCATGTCTTTGGAGTGTGGGAGGAAACCGGAGTGACATGATGCATATGTGCTCAAAACTCTGTTACATATTACTGTGGACAGTAGGAAGTAATCACTGGATGACAACAGAAATTTTCCAAAAATCTGCTCATTATCACTAAGGAGTTACATATGCACTGTTGTAGTTTTCCAAGCCATAGTCCAATGAATCCTAACTCATTGGACTATGGCTTGGAAAATTACAACAGTTGCATGAAAATTGTTGCATAAAGTTTGCTCTATGTGGATAGCGTATCTATATTTTCTTGATAATTATATCAGAAATATTCAATTATGATGCTGCCTTTGTGTGGGTACTTGAAATCACGTAACTATATGGATTGCCCAGTCTGCCTTTTTTTTTTCTTTGTTATTCGGGTTCCTTATCTATGGACCCTAGAGTTAATCAGATTCAGAATGTTCTACTCTCCACATGTTTGAGCGGGAGAGCTTTATTGTCTTTATTGTTGTGCAGACATTGCATTTTACTTCACAAAGAATCCTATGCCTACATATTTTATTCTTGGCTAGCAAGTGACCCATGAAGAACCAAGTCTGGTGCTTGCAAAGAAGAACACCATAATAGATACTTAGACATTGAGTTATTACAGATCACTTTCTTCTATCTCCCTTAAACATTTGATAGCAATTTGTACATATGTGTATTATGTCATTAATATTAGAAATACCAGTACCAATAAATATTTTGCAGTGTGCCCACAACACAGCTAACACCATGCACTATATGTCATGTCTCCAATGACCTCTATTTATTTTCACCAACAGGTGAAACTTCCATCTCCAAAACAGCAAATAAACAATGTATTGTAATCATAAATCTGTCATACTTTCCCATAGATTCTTATTTTTATAAGGAACAACCTTTTCATTTGTTCAGTATCAGAAACACATTTACGGGCAGTGTCTATCTCTGTAAGGCTGGATACATCTAACCATCATCTTTGTGTGCATATTAATAACATCTGTAACATATGTGTTTGTTTTGCGTTAGCTCACAAATAAATTGTAACAGAAAAACACTTTGCTGTCAGTGTAACATCATTTCACAGTCAACATTGATGACACCGCATAGTCACCTCAACGTGTAAACAAACTGCAAATTAATTAAAAGGTTCTGTATAAATGTTATTTTAAGATCTGAAAGAGCTCCATAAATGTTATGACAAGTTTAAATCAGTTTACTATTTGTAAAACCATCTGGGCTTTATTCATAGTGTAATCCAGATCCCAACTGCATCTTCTCATTATTAGTAGCACCACTCGTTCATACAAATGTCTCATACAACATCTCTTCTAGCTAAGTGCATGATGCTTAATAAGGGGAAAAGAGACAAGCATTCTTTCATCAGGGATAAGGATCTTCTTGCATTTATGATCCCTGCCACCCATCCTGTCATGTTATAGTGATAGTGATTTGAATGGCCTTGTATCAGTAGTTGCTCTGCTACGATGCATGGAGATGTCAATTAAACAACATTTCTAGGGCAACAGCTAAATACACAGATGCATGTATGTAAACTGCCCTACCTGCCAAGATGTGTCATTTTGTTCAGCTAGTCTTAGGATCCAGATACTGTGCATCACCAAGCAAATTACCTCCCCTTTTCCAACATAGCTAACAGCTTGATCACCAACTTGCCCCCATTATGCTGTGCGGACAATGAAGGAGTATTACCACAATTATACGGTCACCACTTCTGTAAGAAAACTTTCAGGCTATATTCACACCTAGGCATTAGTGTTTTAGGCCTTTTTCAGACTTTTTAAAGCATTTTGAGTGTTTTATGCACATCGACACACGTTTGTGAAGCATTTTTTAGGCGTTTTGCAAAGCATTTTTTCAGCTTGTGCTGTCCTCCATTTTGTTCTCCGGTGTTTTTTGCAAAGAGCAAGGCTGGCTCTTGTATGACAAATGCATGACAAAACGCTCATAAAAAACCACAAAGTGCTTGTGTCATGTCTTTACAGGTGTTTCTATTGAAGTCTATGGAGCCACAAGTGCAGAAGCACCTAGGTGTGAACAAGGACTCAGTGTTGGATTGACAGTGCCTCCTATGTGCTAGCATCAGACTGCCACACAGTATACTGGCTTCTCTTTTTATAGTCCTGATGTGAATGGGACTACTGGAAGCTAATAAAAAATACATCTCTAAATTAGATTTTTTGACATGTATGGGGTAATTTGCTTGGTGACACAGAGGGTTTGGATCCCACTAAAGGCAAATAGGCTGTTCATTTCGTAAGGGGATTTCAACTTTGCAGGGGAAGTTTCCATATAGTTTTGTGAATGGGGTGAAGCTCTTCTGACTTCCATCACCCAATCATGTGATGCAAAAATAGTAAATTTTCCATGCACATGATTGAGTATTAGTTGCAAAGTAAAAATTCACCACATTTACCAATAAGAGAAAACTCCCCTGCAAAGTACAAATTCCCTTGCAAAGTGAACAGCCTATTTTCCTTCAGTAAATCAACCCTATTAATTAAATTAATGGTTCACTTCTATGTTGTCAAATTGTTCCTTGATTTAAACTGTTACTGTTAATTGTGTGACAGTCTGTGTATGGAGTGAAAACAATGTTTGGGGTATGCCAAAAAAATTATAATGAAGAAAGAGAGAGGAAGGTTCGACAGGGCTTCTTATGGTATAGAGAGTTTTGCATACAAGTTAAAGAGATTCCGGCTTCAAATGTAAAGTGGACTTATGAGTTTGCTACTTACATTTGAAGGTTGCCAGAAACCAAGGGGCCTCTGCAATCTTTCTGATGATGTGCTTGTGGAGACTCCATGCAGACCATAGAATTTTATGGAGTCACTTTTGATTCTAGACGGGAAAAACAACCAGTACACTGTTCACTAGTGTGATTTAGTGCTGGTAGGGAGTATGTAGACGTATAGAGGAAAAAAATCCCTCATCCAGTAATGTGCTGCCTTTATGTTTACAAGTACTCCAAGGATAGAGAAGATGCTCTTGTCTTGGTATAAAAAAAACTAAACAACATATTTTATGTTGTGTAGTTTGCCAGAGCTGTGGATCTCATAACTGGATGGATAGGAATAAAAATCCCTTGGCAGGTAAAATAGCTCCCATATATAAATGTAATTTGGGCATTTAGCTGTGGGCCTGGAGTTCACCTTTAGGGACAACAAAAAAATAAAATAATTTCACTTTTTTAATGTCCTTAGCTTTGTTTACCTCTGCAGTAAATTCCATTAATATTAAGTTACATTTAACAAATATAAGACATAGAGCTTCCAAAACCGACCTTGGCTTTGTAAAAAGCAAAGCTAGATAAAAGAAGCATCTGCTATAGAATTATGCAATCTTGAAATGCGGTTTTGTTGTCCAAACTTTAAATATCGTCCTCCTCTACATTATTCTTATGGCTGGAGTATAGATTCCGGATCCCCTGAAGACAGCATGTAATCTGAATCCCGGCAATAGGTATCCATAGGACCTCTTAAAGAAGCAGCAGCTTCTAATTTGCCCCAGTAACATGAAAGTAATTGTCTTTTGGAACTGTAACATTCAGTACCATTCCAACCTCGTCATGCACAATCTGTTTGACCATCTATACAAGCATACTAATGAGTAATGTCTATTCAATCCTTATCAATCTTTTCCTCTTCTGGAGCAAAACTTTTTGGCTTATGAAGAATATGTTTTAACAACCAGAAATTGCTAAGGATAAAGCATATTGAAAAATAATTCTAACGACTTGCAGCCAATCTTATTTTGGACATGATTGCAAATTCCTAACATTGTTTGTGTTTTTCTCTCTCTTTTTTTTTTGTGAAAACAAGCTCTTTTGTAAACTCCAAACACACATTTAATTGTCAGCTCGTATTGCTGTTTTGTATTTGTTTCTGATTGCCTCTCTAATTCTGTAAAAGTATAATAGTTTGGTAATCTACACAGTCACTGTAAAAGGAGATTTGTGAGCTGTTTATTATGTCCTAGTATTAATATTTAGATCATCGGGAACAAAAGTTCATCATGAGTGTTTAGTATTGTCATTTATTGTTTCATAAAGCAATATCACATTGATTGCGTTCAGCGTTGGACAAAGGCCGGCATTAATTATTTAAAGATGCGTTACAGTTATTATAAAGGTCAAATTCCTCTGTACGTTACAGGGGATTATTTCATATTTAGTTTGCAAAGTTGAGTTTATGCAAAGGGTCCGGTGCTTAGCTGTCCTTTTTATGAATTATGACGAAGGGTGAAGGGAACAGAAAAAATAAGCAAAGTAACCTATTTATAGGCCAGTAAAGGTGCGATGGATAGATTCTCATTTAGTGGATATTTTGTAACAATTGAAAACATAGACCTTTAGGCCCGGTGCAGACCTCTGCCATACGGGATTGTGCGGTCTTGCACAATGCAGGCAGTGATTGCCGCGAGGCCCCATTGATTTCAATGGGGTGACATCCGCGCAGCAATCGCAGAAAAAAGGTACATGTAACTTTTTTTGCGATACACAATGCGTGGCTGTTTTAGCCGTGATCGTGTTCGGAAGCACGGGCGGAATCACGGTGGGAAACCGTGCGATCCGACTGGTACGACTGGGGTGCAATTAGAAAATAATGAGGATTTTTAGATGTTAACCATTGCTCTTGAGGAGATTGTGCACTTTCACTTTTTTATGTGTGCTTTTTTCACTCAACAGGATGGAGGGTTTGGGTCTTCAGGCCTGCCCTGAAGTCTAGGGAGAGGATGTAAGGCCATTAGGTTCCTTTCACCCCTGAACTGGGGGTCTCTCGTCAGGGGAGCTCCCAACCTAGTATCTTGTTCTCGGCCTGGTTGTCATGAGTTCCTTGCCTCTGTCAGGAGCCTTGCGCCCCGAAGGGTCAGGAAAGGGCCCTATCTGTTCGGGCTAGATGGACTAGTTGACGCACCCTAGTGCCCTTTTTTGTGTGTGGTCACATGCTCTTTTTTCACTATGATGTTTCATTTTTGTGCATGTACCATGGGCTTCATAAAAATAAAAATCTGTCCATTTATTACCAGCTGTGATCATGTTGTAGGGCACAATGTTGTATCAATTTTCATATTGTCTCATTTCTGACCACTGCAGGTTTTGTTAATATATTTACATTCTCCATACATAGGGGTCTATTCACAAAGCTGCTGAAGGATCTGGCCGTAGCTTCGGCCGATCCTTCGGCTAGCTTCGGCCCCAGGACCCCTTCGGTTCAGGAGAACCGAGGGGGTGCTGTACGGGCTATTCACAATAGCCCGTACAGCTCCCGATCACGGCCGAGCGGCATGCACTTCGGGCACTTCTGCATGTTCGGCTGATCCGAAGCCACACGAAGCAAGCCGATGTACGGCTGATTTCAGCCGATGTACGGCTGAAATTAGCCGTACCAGCCTGAAGTGAATAGCCGAACAGTGTTTCGGCTCACTTCACTTCTGATCGGTCATTCAATAGACCCCATAGTGTAGCTAACATGTAACAAAGAAAACACACCTTTGCTATGTATATCAACTCTCATCTCCTTTAATTCTTTCAACTGGGATTGGCTTCAGAACAAAAATAGCTGTTAATCATAGAACTGTGATATAGAACTAGTACAATATTTAACAAACTGAGACCAGTTGTACAATAAAGTTAAAATGCCATATGTTCCATTTGAATAGTAAACACACAAAAATTCCTCCTCTTTATTACCAATTTAAACACAGCATAAAAAGGAATCCAGTGGCATCTTCAGCCACAACAATGCAGCCTACATCTGTTCATAAGTAAGAGCCGCATACGTTCTCAATTTTCTCCCCTCGAATCCAACACTGGCTGTGCATTCCATCACCATGGCTAACGGACACTACAACAATCATGCAGAAAGCCTTCCACAGGTCACATATCTGAACTATGGAATACAAGCAATACGCAGGATAATCTGTTTAATTGTACCATGAATACACAAGACAAAGAAAACATTGGCTTCAATATCCACAGTAGAAAAAAAATAATATACATAATAAATGATTTACAATTTTATATATAAATCTGTTGTATATCAAGGATTGTTTGAAAGTACATGCAATGCTAAAGGATTGTCCTAAAATAAATTGTTCACAGGTCAGCTAAATTCCTTTTCTTTTAGTATATTCGTAAGGTCATTAACCTAAGTAGAAACAGGCAACAAAGTTATGCAGCCAATATCACTTAACAAGTATAGAACAGGAGGAAAAAAAAACATGATTTAATGTGTTTCAATACCTTTTTTCTAATATAAAATACCAGCCAAGTAATCACTTGGTAGAGATCACAGGCTGTAAATTCAAAGACCATATTTGCTTGTCACACATCCCAAACAAAAGAATGCTTGAAAAAAAAAAGGAGAAATAACGTCGGGGGGCACAATAATGATTAAAACATATATATAAAATAACATTTTCTTATAGGTAACACGGCATGTTGTAAAAGAACAGAACACGTTGTTTTTAAATAGTATGCCTCTCTTTCTTTTATGGGATATTTAAAGTTAATGCAGAATACTTTATGTGGAATGTGGTATTTGCAGTTAAACAATGGCATTGATGTCATGGAAAAATGATGAAAACTGGGATAGTGGAAATTTATATTTTTATATTAACTTTTTTTTAAATTACATTATTATTATTATTATTAATATTATATTTATTTATTTTGCATTTGTTACATTTAAACTATAGAGAACAGGTCTAGGAGGAATAACCTACGCATTGTAGGTCTCCCTGAATCAGTCACCCCACGGGAGCTTACTCATTTTTGTGCCTCCATTATACCACAGTCTCTGGGCATTCCGACTGCGCTTAAAGTGGAACGCGCACACAGAATCGGTCCCCCCAGGGATGGCCAGAAGCCCAGACCTGTTGTTGTACGTTACCTGGACTTTTCTGATAGGCACCAGATTCTTCAAGCATATCGCGCCCAGCATCGCCTAGTTGCCGGGGGCTTTTCCCTACTGTTGTTTGCTGATTACTCGGTGCTACTTGCTAAACAAAGAAAAACATTCTCTGAGGTATGCCGACTGCTGGTCGACAGGAGAATCAAATTCACCCTGGCTTATCCCGCGACCCTTCGCATCACTACACCAGATGGTCGCACTGACTCCTTCACATCCGCTGAAGAAGCCAAACGCCATGTGACAACCCTGTCGGA
>NW_017308550.1:180183-180538 GCF_000935625.1 Nanorana parkeri
TCCGCTGAAGAAGCCAAACGCCATGTGACAACCCTGTCGGAGAGGACCTATGCCTCACCCTCAAAAAGCCCTCCTAGAAAGAAGAAGGCTTGAGCGATACGACCTCAGTCTTTTGAGCTCATCCTCTTCTTCGCCAAAAGGATCTACCCAGATGAGATCCCCGAGAAGCGATTTGCCTATAACTAATTACTTGCTTATTCAATGGTTGCTAAAAGTTTCACGTATTTCAATATGCTCAGGGAGGGAGCACGCAAATTGGCTTGATATCATCCACTCTACAGTAGCTTGTCGCGGAACGCTCCAGTGTCTTGGCGGCACATGGTCCGCGAATCCTGAGCTTCCCACTGGGAAAAAA
>NW_017308551.1:0-47400 GCF_000935625.1 Nanorana parkeri
TTGCGATCCACAAACGCCGAAACTACCCCAGGCGTTACAGGAGGGGGCATAGTCATACAAAACCGCGAGGGCTACATCAAAGAGGCCCTACGCCTCCTGTCTGACACCAACACCTACAAAAAACTACATGCAGACCCAATCCCTCTCCTCCCTTAAAACACTCACCGACAAAGCCTTCGAGGAAAAAATCATCACCAAAAAATAAAAATTGTTCCTTTGCCCTCCACAACCCAATACTCCCTTTTTTTACCACCTGCCCAAGATCCACAAAAACAGCACCACACCTCCCGGCCGCCCCATAATATCCAGCATTGAAAGCCTCACCAGTGGCCTTTCCCGCTATGTGGACCACTTCTTACAACCTATCGTTCTTACCACACTACCATCCTACCTTAGAGACTCCGGGCATCTCACCAAAGCTTTACGCCATTACTCCTGGGAATCCTAATACCATTGGGTCTCCCTCGACGTTTGCTCACTCTATACTTCCATCCCTCATGAAGTAGGCCTACAAGCGCTACACCATTATTTATCCCAACAAACAGATGACCACTATAAGCAGGCACAATTCATCCTCAATTCCACCAAGTTCACCCTTGAGCATAACTACTTCACCTTCCTAGAGAATTTTTACCTCCAGATCCAAGGCACAGCCATGGGAGCCAACTACGCCCCAAGCTATGCAAACTTGACCATGGGACTCTGGGAAGAATTCCACATTTGGCACAACAACCCTTTTGCCCGCCACCTCATCTTTTTTGGCCTTTTACATAGATGACATTCTCATCATCTGGGACGGCTCACCGGACACCATACAGGACTTCGTGGCATACTGTAACACCAACCCCTCGGGTCTAAGTTTCACCCATGTTACTGACCAGCTTAGCTTGGTCTTCCTAGACCTAGAACTCACACACTCCGAAGGTAAAATCATCACCAAAACACACTTCAAACCTACTGCTGGCAACTCATATCTCCACTTCAAGAGTTGCCACCACCCCCTTTGGAAGCGTAATGTCCCCAAAGGCCAATTTTGCAGGATCAGCAAGAACTGCACCAATAAAGAGGATTATGTACAGCAAAGCCACATCCTGAAAAACAAATTTCTCGAAAAAGGCTACCCAAAACACCTCATTACCAAAGCCCAGGATCAGTACATTACAATGGTCCCCAAACCACCATCTAAGAAACCAGTCGAGGAACCCCCCACAAAAACAGCTCGCTTCATTACCCCATTCAATAACAGTTACAAGGCCATTGAAGCCATCCTCCGTAAGAATTGGCATCTATTACTATGCGACCCTCAATTGGGACCACTACTGTCAGGGTATTTCTATATAAAATTACAAAAACTGATGAACTATGATTAAGTTATTTATTATTTGCCGTAATCGGCTGGAGGCACGGTCTATTAAATCTAAGTATAATTCAGACACCACCATATTATTAATATTTCACCAAGATTTGATACCACTCAATCATAACACTACTCCCACCCAAACCTTCCGTCATTTTTAAAATATAGTGGCACCTAGCAAAGTTTCCTCCCTCCAACCTAAACTCAGACAGACACTCCTGTTCGACAACAGGACAGGGGTCCACAAATGTAAAAAACGTCTATGCCTCACTTGCCAGTTCATCACCCACGGCCAATCGCACTTCCACGACAACTTGGGGAACAAGTTCACAATCACTCAATTCATCACCTGTGCCCACGACCACATCATCTACGGCCTATAATGCCCTTGCAACTTACTCTACATAGGCCGCCCCCTCCGCAAGCGAATTGGAGAACACAGGAGGTTCATCGAGGATGGTTGCAACGAACATAGTGTCCCATGCCTCTTTCTCCTTAAACACCAGAAAAACACAGGCCACCTGAGAGTGTTTGCAATTGAACAAATACCTGACAAATTACCACCTGCCGAAAGATTCCACCGCCTCTGCAAGCAAGAAACATACTGGATCTTCAAATTAAACACGTTGTCCCCCCATGGTTTGAACAAGGAATTGGAATTAAACACCATCATCTAAATCCCTCCCTCTCTTTCACCATCATCCAACGCTCTTCCCCCCCTTGTTTTCCTGGTTCACCAACATTGAACCATGTTCCACACTTCTGTTTTTTGTCCCTTGCAATTAGCACACAGATTTAATGTAATTCAATTTATTGAATCGTTCTTTCATCATTTGATTATTTCCACTCTTTCTCTCGATGTATGTCACCATTTCCCCCCCCTTGTTTTTCTGGTTCACCAACATTGAACCACGTTCCACACTTCTGTTTTTTGTCTCTTGCAATTAGCACACAGATTTAATGTAATTCGATTTATTGAATCGTTCTTTCATCATTTGATTAGTTCCACTCATTCTTCCTATGTATGTCACCATTGCCCCCCCCATCACAAACCCCCCTCCCCATCATCCACGTCACATCCTTAACTCTTACTCGGGCACCTGCTAAAAGTACCACCTATTCCTCAGTGTTTTTTACATTGCTTGTGACCCATCCTTGCCTCTCCAGAACTCCCCCTCCCTTCGTTTCGCACAGCCTCTGTGTTTCTCACTACACCAAGCCGCGCCTTCACCACGCCCACCCGCCCCGTTCTTCAGCTCCACCCACTCCCTCTCTGCCCAATCATCACACCCTCTCAACTCCTCCCACAGCCTCTGACTACCCCCTCACCCCTGTGTTCAAAACCTCGGCTTCCCGCCAGCATCATTCCTTCACATCGGCTTGAAAAAGAAGGCTTCACCTTCGAAACGCGTCGCCGTCAGCCCGGTCTCCACTGATCTTCAGAGTGTCTCCTACACTCCACCCGTCTACAGACACCGCTCGAGGTAACCGCTTCCTGACATCAGGCTCCAACCCCCGGAACGTCAACCTCTGATCCGCTCTTCACGGCTCGCGCCGCAACACCCGCACTACAGGCTTCCCCAGCACGCCTGCAGGTCACAGCTCCGTCGGGCTGTTAGAAAGCCCCAGCATGAGTCCTTCTGTCACCCCGGCGCCTCCACCGCTCTGCAGTCCCCCCATCCAGGACAACACGTCGCTCCACCGCTCCACAGCACCTGCCACCAGGGGACACCTGTGCCAGCAATCGTTCGGAGGACCACCCCGCGGCCCACCGCCCAGGCACGATGCTGGCTGCACCATCATAGCTGAGAGCCGCCCTCCACTATCCCCACGGTTAGTTACAGAAGCCCACCCCTTCTTCACCCACCATTGCATACTTCACCCCCTCACTTTTGTGTCTCCATCTGCCTCATTGGGTTTAATCGCTACACCACCCTTGAAAAGAGGGACCACTCCCACTACTACTCCACCCCATCCGCTTCACCGCAACCCGACGATTACAAGCGAATGCTCACCCAGCCTTAGGTGAGTACATCACTAACGCTTACACCCTGCTCTACCACATTTATTGCGCCAGGTAGTGGCGCTTCCGTCTCCAATTTTTTGTTTCCCTACAGCACACTTGTTGGACACCCCGGTCCAGACAGAACGGAAGCCGCACACCTACGCAACTACCCCCTCCCCCCCCTTATCTATACCTACCGCACCACAAGTGATAACCGGTGTACCCACCAAGTACTGCCTCTCTCTCCTGCATTTTCCACTTACCTCTGACAAGCGCCACACATGGGGTAAAACTCTCTCAATTTTTCATGTGTCCTCCTGTTACCCTAAGGAGAACTATGGGGAAAAGCCATAACCCCATAGTTCTCCTTTAATGCTTAAAGGGTATCATTAGAAATGCACAGTGGAAAGAAAGGCTGTTTAACACTTTCACTGCCACAGCCGTTTTTGTGGGGGGGGTTTTGCACACATGGTAAAATCCATACTTTAGACCTGAGAATTACTTAAAACCCCTCAGAATGATATATTTTCTGAAAGCACAGACCCTGTAGAATAAAATGGCAGCAGTTGCACATTTATATGTTGCATGATATAAGTGCAACTCTTTGTCAAATCCAAAATTTCAGTAAAAAATACACCACTTAATTTTAGTGCACAAAAACACAACAAAATACCCATTCTTTTTGTAAAATAGAAAAGAGAAGATTGAGCAGAGTAAATAGACACCATGCCAAGCTTAAAAATTGCATGCGCCTGTGAAACGGCAAAAAACTGAGGTGCCCCAAACTGTCTATACTGTAGGTTTAAAAGCCTGCATAGGTCATCAGTTTAGAGTTAACCATGAATATTGGCCCTAGAATTATTGCTCTCACTCTGGTGTATGTGGTGATGCCTACCATGTGGTGCAATCATCATTTTCGTATGTAGGCATTAAGTTCTTCTTTAAAGTCCCCTATGACTGCATGTACTGCAGTCATAGGGGACTTTAAAGAAGAACTCTAGGAAAGCTTTTTATTAACCCTTGCAGTGGGGCTTCCCTGAATTGCAAGTGTTAGGTGCTCGTTTTTGTCTAGGTTAAAAAATAACAGTTTATAGTTATACTCACCTGAACCTCCGAGCCGGCCAGCTGTCACAGTGCTCCCTCCAGCCTGCCTCCTGTGATAGGTGCTCTAATAGACCCCTTGTGTCACCTTTGCAGCCCACTGAAGATGATCAAGCACAAATCATGCTTGATCAGCTTCTTCCCCACCTCTCTAACCGGGGAATGACAGCTCAGAAACCAGAAATGATGAAATGATCATCGCTTCCAGCTTAATTCAGCAAGGAGAAGATCAGAGAAAAGATGTTTGCTGGTCTCTTTCCTCTCTACCTACCAACATCCACAGTGCCGGTCCTGGACCTGCAGGAGGAATTAAGGGAAGTAGGACGGGGGGTGTTGGGAGGGGAGCACACAATCACCAGCCCCTAGAAGCGATCAGGTGGCTTAAAAGCCACCCAAATCCCTTCCAGTGTAAAGCCAACAATCAGCTTCACACAGGTAAACAGACTCCCAGGAGTTGCTGAGAACAATAATGAGGTCTGGTTACTAGGGGTTAAGTGCTTGTTTTGGTCTAGGGCAGGGGTCTGTGACGGACCGCCTGTTACCCCGACTGGGTACCTCCGTCAGAAATCAGCTTCCTCTCCACTGGAACCCGAATTCCAGTGTCATCAGCCCAAACCTACCTAATTATTGGACAGAACCAATATATTAGGACAGAAGCCCAGAGTCCAGTGTGTTACCAAGCCCACATATACCTATATACACATGCTATACATAGCATAAAGGTAAAAAACGTTATAGGCAGTGTTATCTTCATTTTAGATGTCAAAAGGGTTTTACGGCTCCCGGTGTTTTCTTTTCTGTGGGAAACTGGTCCAAATGGCTCTTTGATTGATTAAGGTTGCTGACCTCTGGTCTAGGGGCTGGATTAAAGAAGATATATTTACCTGATCCTTTATCCAGCCAGGCTGCTAGATCGGCCCACCGCAGCCTTTTTTCCCCCCAGGCTCCAGTCCTCTTAGCTCAGCTGATGTCATGACATCTAGTACAGTCCCTCAGTAGATGTGATGACACCGAGGGACATTCCACAGCCAGAGCAGAGGGGCAGAGAGGTGATTGCTGACCATCGAGGAACCGAGGACCAGGTGAGTATATTTTCTGTATGCTGGCCCCTAGAGAAAAACAAACAGTTAACCCATGCAGTGCAGGGGTAGCCCCACTGCAAGGGTTAACTTTTTAAATAACTGGAGTTCTTTAATGCTCAATTTCTGTTATTCCATTGAAAATGGTGCATCAATAAGTACATTGATGAAGACAGTTCATCATGTTCACGGTAAAATACAGTCATAGGAAGTTTAAATATATCCACAAGGGGAAATACTGTACCCCCTCAGATTCATTATCACACCAATGCCACCCCCCGCCTAAATCCAGTTGATCAATCACAGATAAATATACATATAAATTACATTCAAACCGTTGAAACAAATCACCCTTTTTTCATTAATTGGAATGAATGGCACTCTTCTTATACCGCAGTGCAGCAGTCATAGGTGAATGATCTGGAAGGCTTCAGGACTTGGAACATGAAGCTGGATGCCTTGGACTGGATGACAGCCAGCCACAGGATGGAAATCAGTCTGGATGTCACAACACTTCTTAAAACTCAATGTTTCCAAAACTGAGCGCATGATATTTCCTCCCCCCGTGTACCTTCCACCAACTTTTCCATTGAAATTGAAAACACAACTATCCCTCCCTCCCCCATGCCAAGGTGCTACGTGTGAACCTTGACTCCAACCTCACCTTTCTGCCCCACATCCAATCACTATCCAAATCCTAGCACCTTCACATCAACTCCAAAATACACCTCTTCCTAACCAATGAAACCACTAAACTGCTAATTCACTCACTTGTTATCTCTTGTCTTGACTATTGCAACTCCATACTCATTGGCTTACCTTTACACAGGCTATCCCCCATTCAGTCTATCATGAATGCTGCTGCTAGACTCATCCACCTAACCAACCGCTCAGTCTCTACAACCCCCCTCTGCCAATCCTTCCACTGGCTTCTAATTGCCCAAAGGATAAAAATAATTATATTGTAAAGCGAAACTGTTGGCGCTATATAAATCCTGAATAATAATAATTTTTAGCAAAATGCCTGCTGCTGCTCACTTTGTGTCACAGCCACCAATGGGCCAATATAGTGTTTGTGGAGTTACTGCTGTGCATTCGGATTTGGACCAACCTGCAAATTTTACGAAATTCTGTTGATTCGGCAATTTGTCCGAATCAACTAAGTATTATATGCCGGAATATATACAAAAAACATATTCAGGCACATAATAATCCATTTACATAGAATTATTAGTTTCGTTTGACAACAGGAATGAAAATGTTTTTACCTTTAATTTATTTTGTCGGAAACAAACTTTTATGATTTGCACATGTCAACTGCCTATCCAGGGTAGTGATAAACTGTCACTGACTTCCGGTTGAGCAGCATAATGTGGCAGTGCCAGATCATGTCTGGGACAGTCAGAGGGACTTGCAGGTCTTGGGGCCACCAGGCCGGTAGCTTAGCAAACACGCTCCACTCCAGATCACATGGATGCTATACTCTGCTACAGTCTGCCTGAGCAGTGATGGTGGAGACTGAAACTGGGTGGTTACTGGGGATAGGGGCGCACCTGAGGCACGTTCAGTTCCTTAGCCATGTAGAAAATGAAGATCATCAGCACTCGCAAAATTACGTTAAATCTTAGTGTGTAAATCGTCACATGTATTAATCAGCAAACGTTCCAACGTGAGTTTCCCTTGTTGGTTATGTGTTTAGATGAAACACTGAGATCTTGAGGAATGCTGAATTACGTTTTAATTGCTTAGCAGGACATTACATCAGAATACAGAGAGAACTTCCTGTATACATCATAGATAAACATGCATAAGCATAAAGACTAACATTGCACTACAGCACCATCTACAGCTCAAAATACATCATTACACAAGTAATACAATCATATATATGCTGTTGCATTCCCAACACCCCCTCTCAACAGCATATGCGTTGCTATATGACATTTAGCTTCTCTGTAAGGAAACTGTGACGATCCTTTGATAATGGCTTGCCTAGTGCATCCGAAGTAATTTCTTCTGATGAGCAATATTGATTGTCAATATTGGCCTGCTCTTGAGTGTCCAGGTTTTATTTTCTTGGAGTGATTTTTATTTCTTCTGATGTCTTCCTCCATTGATTGGCTTTGCGTTTCAGTAATTCTTTTATGCCTTACCACAATGTTGGTTCAATTATGCTTTGTGCCTTAGCACAAAGCATATAACAGCTTGCAGGCTGGTATTTCCTTTGTTGCCCGAGTGGATCTTCTAATTTCAGGTTGTTCAGCAGAAGTTAACATGGAACTTGACTTATCCATTGTGAGTTCCATCTCTTGTTCTACCTCCTGTGCAGCTTCACTTTGCTCAGCTTCCTTTGCTGGTTCTCTGAACAAATTAACTTCACAGCTTCCCAGGACCATTGTTTCTGGTGATGGGTTCTCATCTAAATAAATGCTGTGGCTTATTGTCACTTGGTCAGTCTTTGGGTAGAGGATTATATATCCATTACTTTGTTCACTGTAGCCTACCAGAATACCATCAATGGCTGTGTTCTCCAACTTGGATAGCTTCTCATTGGGAATATAGGCGTAAGCTTTATATCCAAACACTCTAATGTGCCCTAGGCTAGACTTCGATCCATGCCACATTTCAAATGGGGTGCTTTCAACGGCTTTTGATGGTAGTCTGTTCTGTAGGTTGCAGTCATGACTGCTTCTCCCCAGTACTTCTTAAAGGAGAACTATGAGGTGAGTGCTTTTCACTCACCTCATAGTTCTAGCCGACCTGTGACAATGAGACTGTCACAGGTCGGCTCAGTAGATCGGGAGGTGAGCGAACACATACTGGCGTTCGCTCACCTCTCGATCCTGTCAAGGCTCTCTGCCGTGACAGGGGAGGGGCTGGATTCCCCCCTGCCCGCTCCGTTCCGGCAGCGCTGACATGGCGGAACGGAAGGGGGAGGGGGCGGGTACAGCTGGCTCTGCCTCTAGATAGGCAGAGCAAGCTGTCACTCACGCAGCTGGGCGGATCCCGGCACAATTGTCGGGATTATGTGCTGGAGCAAACTTCAACCCTAGATTTAGTACCCTTTCTTCAGCTGTGGTGAGGGGGGCAGAGCTAAGATTGAGGATGCCCTGTCCTACCACATTCTGTTGTTTCTGAAGTTGAATCCTCCTCCCCCCTCTGCACCCCCTCCTCTGAACCTTGGTTTCCTGAATCCTTCCCTATGGTCCATGGGTGGGTTTTTCCAGCCTCTTCCCCTTATAGTCCCCCAATCGTCTCCCTGTCTCCCTATATAACCCTCCAAACAGAAGGGGTCCCTGTTTCCCCAATAGGGTCTCCTTCCCCTGGGAAAAAAATTCCGGGATGTCCCCTTGAAGGTGTTCCTCTGTATGGGGGATTTCTGTGAGTATTTTCTAAAAAACTCTGTTTCACAGGGCTTATGTTATGTGAGGTGATATTAAGCTCAGGGTCCCCCACTGTATTATCATCTACTTGTTCCAATAGGGGGTGATATCTCTGAGATATGGGCAATTTAAATCGGGTGTGCTGTATTCCCTGTCTTTTAGTTTGTTGGTTTTCACCTTGGTCCTTGGGTATCGGAACAAAGGTGCCCTCTTTCTCTCTCTTTTTTATGTATTGGTTTCCAACCAAAATCTTTACCCCCATCTTCGTCCTCCTCTTCCTAATCAACAGTGGAACCCTGTTCACTAGTATTACAACTGGTTATTTCCTCTGATACACTTTGCCATTTATAGATCTTATTATTTTTAAAGTCCAGCATATCCCTAATATACTTTTTATGTTTCCTGTTCCTAATCTCTACATCTTTCTTTTGTAAAAATATCTCCAGTTCTTTCTGAGAGTCCTTATAGTATTCTGAATCTCCCTGGGTCTCTAGTTTTATTTTTAATTCTTTTATTTTTATCTCTACTAGCTCTAATTTCCTTCTCTTTCTAGCTATTAATAATTGTAATAGTTTTTCTTCACAATGGTGTCAGGATCCAGAGCACCCCCAGGTGGCGCTGGAGCCAGGTCCTGCAGTTCCTGTGCTCGCCTGCGGGTGTCTCCAGCAGCCAGTGACTGTAAGGAACCTGCAGCTCCAGTACTCACCTGCGGGTGTGCCCCAGCTGTGAGTGATCATCCCATCACCTGGTGCTTCCTGGGAGGGTATTTAGGCCCTCCCTGCAGTCAGGAAGCTGGCTCAGTATTGTGTCGCCTGCACTTGACTGCTTCCTGAACCCAGCTTCCTGAACCCTGCTTCCTATCTGCAGACCTGTCACCGACCCGGCTTGTTACCCGACCACTCTTCTTGGATCCTGTTTCTGTACCGTGCTGCCCTCCTGTTAACGACCTGGCTTGTACCTGACCATTCTTCCTAAATCCTGTACTGTGCTGCCCTCCTGTTAACCCTCCTTGTTACTTCACTGCTAAACCTGCCTGATGCCCGGCTGCTGGTCTCTGACGATCCTGTGCTTGATGCCCAGATCCTGGTCTCTGACGATCCTGTGCCTGATGCAGCCTGTACACGGTACCCTGACAAATGGTGAAGAAATCTAACCCATTCCACCTGGGATTCCTGATCCTGTAATCCATCATTAGGTGATACGTCCCATCTTAAACTCCTTGGAACAATGCCATCAGTGAGATATCTCTCATGGGTGGTAATATCCCACCATAACCTTTAATTGTTTTTCAAGTGCCCATTTAAGGGATTTTAGATCCTGCTGGGTATTGGTAGTAGAAATCCTTTCAAAACTAAATACCTCCAAGGTTAATCAAACGGTTTTGTAAGAAATTACAAATTTCCATAGCTGCAGAAAACAGGGACTACCCAAAACTAGTTGTAACAAAGATCTGTGCTCTTGAAAGACTGCTAAAATTGTTGATAAATTAAATAATGGTCCTAAAGCTGCTATGAGAAAAATATATGTGATATGTAAGTGTTAACACAGCGCTATAGGTGTTTAGGTAAACTAAATGGTTAAACTAAATTAATGTTACAGCTGTGAGACCATTATTAGCAAAGGTTTTAACTGATAGATGGCTTCCATCTAAGTCTGGAACATACAGTACATTTTTCACGAGGATACTCTGCTTGTCCCCTGACGGTGTGATACAGTTCAAGGATCCTTGACCGCTACCTTCTGCAGTAATACTGTGTCCTTTGCACTGAAATCAATTTCTGTGAAGAATGCCTCATCACTGGTCATGTGACTCGTTGCACCTGAGTAACTTTAAAGATAGCGCTCCATGATGTAGTTTCATTTGTGGCTGGCTTAGCTCTTTCTCTTGTAGGTGCCTCTCGCTTTCACTGCTCAGCTTTCCAGATGTAACAGTCCTTTTTCAGATGACCAGTCTTTTTACAGCGAAAACATGCTCAGGTCTGGTTTCAAGAGCATTAATAAGAGCACTGTATGACTCAAAGACTGCATAGCAGTAATTCCACCATTAACGAGGTTATCGTTAATTTCCTCTTCAATTGCACATAGTTGTTCTACGATTTCCAGCATGACATTCACATGTTCATAAATTTCCTGCCCTTTTTCTATCCTCGTCTTGCTTGCATAGCAGATATAGTTTACTGTTTAGGTTTTGACCGCTCATGCTGTTTCTGTAATGGAGTCCACATACCTTTAGCTGTATTTCTCTTTTCTGATGTGGATGAGCTGGTAATTTTCAACTAGCAGACTTATAATTGCTTTTGCTTGCTTGTTCTTCTTGTCCCATTGCTCCGTAGGTCCATTACTGGGTCTGTCTGTACTAAGTACTTGCCACAAGTCTTCTTAGCAGCATTTCAAGCTTGGACTTCCATAGCTGGTAGTTGGTATTGGTGAGCTTTGCAATTGCAAACTTCATATCTGAACTACTTGCCATCTTCCAGTAACTTGGATGTGGCTGTTGTTGACTTGCAGTGTTCTGTTTAGTGTCTGGACCCAGAACCTGTTGGTTATGTGTTTAGATGAAGCACTGAGATCTTGAGGAATGCTGAATTAAGTTTTATGAAAGGAAGGAGCGCAACTCACTGGTGCAGGCCGTGGGGGTGGAGAATGACCTGGGAGTAACAATGAATCAAGGTGAATGGAAGTGGGAATGAAAAAGCGATGTTTGACACAGACGTGGATCCTTGGGGGGTAGGTGGCTGATGATGCATCAGAATCGGCGTGGAGCAAAGAAAAATACAAGGTGGTCAGAATCTGTGCAAAGGTATGACAAGGAAGTACATTCTTAACTAACCAAACATAATGACAGGTTAAGAATATACTTCCTTGTCAAACCTTTGCACAGATTATGACCACCATGTATTTTTCTCTCCTCCACGCCAATTCTGATGCGTCATCACCCCGCCCCACAAGGATTCACGTGTGTGTCAAACATTGCTTTTTTATTCCCACTTCCATTCACCTTGATTCATTGTTACTCCCAGGTCGTTTTCCATGCAAAACAGTCTGCGCCAGTCAATTGAGCTCCTTCCTTTTCCCTTTCATGTTTATTAGTATACAGTTAGACACCTCAGTCTAATAACAAAAGGAGACACACCGGCCTTAACACAACCCCCCCGCCCCAGAGGGCACCAACCAGTCAGTCTTCATTTTTTAACTTTCTGAATTAAGTTTTACTTGCTTAGGAGAACATTACATCAGAATACAGAGAGAACTTCCTGTATATCATAGATAAACATGCATAAGCATAGAGACCAACATTGTACTACAGCACAATCTACAGCTCAAAAAACATAATTACACAAGTAATTCACTGTTAAACTTTGCCATTGGTGCAATTTCTACTGTTTTACAGGGGGAAACTCGTTCTTCAGACAGACACTCGTACACCAACACATGAAATTGTTGGTTTCCACACTGAATTGTGATTTGCTCCATCGCTGCCAGGTGTTCCCACAGTCACAGTGACTGTTGGTGCTCTGTCCCCACCTTCTACTATGCACGTCACACTCAGCACTCTGCAGCCACATTCACTCTTGCTCCAAGCACTAAGTTAGCAGTGCTGAGCGCTGACTTGCAGAACAGCATTCATCGGCAGTTTGCCAACTCAGCACTCACAGCGCCTGAGCAACTACAAGTCACATGAGGCATTGCAAGACTGACAGTTACAGGCATGACTCCCAGAGGTAGAGGCATGTTGAGATTTGTAGATAAGGCACAGCTGGAGGGCTGGATTTGCCCACCCCTGGTCTAGACACTGCCATGGCGGAAGGCAGGAAACAGCACTGTGGAATATGTTGGCGCTATATAATTCATTGTAATTATAACTGGTTACTGTGGCTGGGTGAAAGGAGATACAACTTCCTGATTGACTGAAACAAAACTTCCAGATATTTTCCATTTATTAATTAATGAACAGTGAGGGTAATTTACTGAATCTGGAGCAAACAGAATCTGGGGCAGCTTTGCATAGTAACCAGTCAGCTTCTCTCTTCAGCTTGCAAAGTTTTGAAAATGAAAGACAGAAGCTGATTGGTTGCGATGGGCAACTGCTACAGATTCTGTCTGCTCCAGTTTTGATAAATTACTCCCAACATATTTACTGGCCCGGCATCAGCCCGGTGGTACCAATAGGTGCGGGTAGCATAGGGTCTATGTTGCATAAATCCTGGTACACGTGTAAACAATGGGATTTGAATTTATACCTATATAGCCACAGCTTCAGCCAGCCAGTCATTGATTTCTACTGCACACACCTGGGATTCCCATTCAGGGAAATATGCCCAATCTGTGTGGTGTTGGCCATTTCTGTCTGTGTCCAAGAGCCCAAACACAACTTGACATGATGCTAAATGCTGTTTAGAAATCAAAGTTGTTTAATTAAAGCAGAGGAAGGCAAACTTTGGTCCTTCGGGTTAGTGCAACTACAAATCCAATGGGGCATTGCAAGACTGTTCCAACCATAGGCATGATTTACAGAGGCAGATGCATGATGGGATTTGTAGTTTCACACAGCTGGCTGGCCAGAGTTTGCCCCCCCCCTGAATTAAAGACTTGTGTTTAAATTTAATTCATGGACTTAAGTTTACATAAATAATTTTTTTAATTGTCCTTAGTATTATATACAAATTTCCTGTGCCTATATCTATGTATCAACAATGTTCACAAAGTGACAGAAGTGGAAATGTGTATTGATTTAGACATATCATTCGAACCTTCTACAAACATGTAGTAACACCAGTTCGGTTTTAAAGATACTGTAAATATTCCAGTTAGAAATTGTGGCATGATTGTTCCACTGTTTGACAGTCCCACTGTCCCAGCTAATGTCAGCAATAGGATTTGATTTCCCAAATATCCCTTATTTATACAACAATTACATTTAATACAAACAATGCAGCTGAAATACCACTAGGGGGAGATATTGTATCGTACAGTTAAAAAGTATTTCCAACAGCCAAGTTTGAGAAAACTATGTGTTCCCATGTGGTGCCTATATTTAAAAAGGGATCAAAGTCTTTACCAAGTAATTACAGACCTGTAAGTTTAACTTTATTCGTTGGCAAGATACTTGATAGTTTGATCAAGGATCACATGCAATTGTTTTTGCTTGAAAAAATTATCATAAGCGATAGTCAGCACGGATTCACAAAAGACAGAAGTTGTCAAACAAACCTTCTTTCTTTTTATGAGGAAGTGAGTAATACATTGGACAGAGGAATGGCTGTGGATATAGTATACTTGGACTTTTCAAAAGCGTTTGACACAGTTCCCCACATGCAGCTAATGTATAAGTTAAGGTCAGTAGGTATAGAGTATTCCATCTGTAATTGGATAGAAAACTTGCTTAAAGAACGTATTCAGAGAGTGGTGATCAATGATTCATACTCTGAATGGTCTGAGGTTATTAGTGGTGTCCCCCAAGGTTCAGTTTTGGGCCGCTTACTGTTTAATCTATTGATAAATGCCATAGAATTGGGGATTAAAAGTACTATTTCTGTGTTTGCGGATGACACCAAGTTATGCAGTGGAATACAGTCCTTACAGGATGTCTCCAACTTAAAAGCAGATCTGAATGCACTGTGTGATTAGGCATCTATTTGGCAAATGAGGTTGATAAATGCAAAGTTATGCACTTGGGGACTAAAAACATGCATGAATCATACACTCTAGGGCAGGGGTCAGCAACCTGCGGCTCCGAAGCCGCATGTGGCTCTTTCATCCCTCTGCTGCAGCTCCCTGTCCAGAGGCGGAACTACCGCCGGGGCCTCGGGGCCTGAGGCTGTGGGGGGGGCCCAGTGAGGTCCGGTCCTGGGCACTTCTATCCGACTTTGTGAGTGGGGTGGAATGTGATATCGCACTCACAGAGTTGGATAGAAGTGACATTTCAGGACTGATCAGTTCTCCTGCACACAGGGCAGCCATCAGGGGGGTACGGCCGATACTTATGTAAGGGGCACGGGCAGCCTGGGGGGCCTGCCCGGGACCATTAAATGAGTATCGGCCGACGGTGAAGAGCGAGGAGGCGGACGGGCCCCTGCAGCGGAGGCCTGGCCCTAGCAGCGCAGGGCCCCAGCATTGCCGCTCCATTGGCTTCGAGACAAGCTGGGGCCCCATCAGCGATGCTGCTCGTGACGTCACTTCCGGCCAGTCCGGCGGCAGAGGAGGCCTGGTGTGCAGGTAAGAAGAGCTAGGAAGGAGGGGGGGTATACTTTCTTGTATAAAAGGGGTATAGACTCCCGAGATAAAGACATAATCCTGCTACTGTACAAAGCATTTAAGACCTCATCTTGAATATGCAGTTCACTTTGGGGCACCAGTTCACAAAAAGGATGTTGTGGAACTGGAGAAAGTGCAGCGAAGGGCTACTAAACTTATAAGAGGCATAGAGGAGCTCAGCTATGAGGAAAGTTTAGCTGACCTGAATTTGTTCTCTCTGGAGAAGAGGCAATTAAGGGGGGACATGATCACTATGTATAAACACTAAACACTATGTAGGTCACTGCAAAGGACAAGATGGCACTCTTTGCGTCTGGAGGAAAAGAGGTTTAACCTTTGCATACAGAAAGGATTCTTCATAGTTAGAGCTGTGAAAATGTGGAATAGACTCCCCCAGGAGCTAGTTCTAGTTAGCTCGGTTAATTGTTTTAAATATAATCTGGATGTATTCCCAAATGCACAGAATATTACTGGATATAATAGGGTTTTTTTGACTTCCTCTGGATCAACATTGGGTAATTGGGGCATAGCGTTCTGTTTAGGCTTTTCTTCTTTTTTTTTCTTCATATCTCTATAGGTTGAACTCGATGGACATGTGTCTTTTTTTTCTACCTGACTAACTATGTAACTATAGGTGGCAATACACCTAACAACCATCGCACGACTTTGCGATGGTTGTAAGGTGATTAAAATTTAGTACGACCTGCCCATCATAGACAGGCAGATCATACTTGCAATCTTCGCAAGTCCGCCCCGCTGAGGGGAGGGCTTGCAGATGATTGCAATGGTGAGCGGGAAGTGTACGCTTGCGCACCTCGGGTCGTGTGGCTTTCGTCTTGCGATCGCGCTACCAACCCGCCGAAAATCATACGATTTTTGGCGGGTTTTCTAGCGTGCTCATTATATGAAAATCGTACGACCGTACAGTAAATGCGGTCGCACGCTGCCCATCAACCTTACGATTATCATACGATTGCGGGATCACCCGCGATTATCATACGTGAATCGTCAGGTGTATGGGCAGCTTAAGTATGTGTTCCCATTCATACAGCATAGCTAAAAATAATGCTATCGTGGGTGAAACTGGATTGTCCGGAAACCCAGGCCACACACTGCCCACCAAATAGTTGAATAGGTTGCGTCCTGGTACCAAACACCGTTCAATCTCACACCATTGAATGTTCAAAGGTGGCCTAACCCAAAATTTCACTTGGTCTAGGATACACGCCAGGTAGTAGTCTTTCAAATTCACCAAACCCATACCACCCACCGACCTATGTTTAATTAGCTGAGAGTAGGAGCAGTGAGCTCTTTTGTTTTGCCAAATAAAATTAGTTATGAGTGAGTGCAGACTTTTGAAAAACTTGTCAGTAAGATGGATTTGGACGGTGCGGAAAATGTATAATATGTGTGGAAGTATAAGCATTTTAAACGCTGCTAAGCATCCTGACCACGCCAATTCGTGTTTGGACAGGTTAGTTAAGTCTGTCCGTAGGGATGACAGCAATTGGGCGTAATTCTCGTTGAACAAGTTGGTGACACGTGATGTTAAATTTATACCCAGGTAAGATACACTATTCGCACTCCACTGGAAGGGAAAGGAGGCGGAGATGGCCGCCTTATTCCCAGGAGTAATACCCAGATTTAGTATGTGGGACTTGGAGTCATTAACTTTATAATATGAGACATAACTAAACCTCTTAATAGCTTGTTGGACTGCTGCCAGGGAAGAAGCACATGACATCGTCAGCAAAAAGGTGCAGTTTGTGTTGATAATAATAATATTAATATTAGCATCTACTCTAATGGACTTGGCAAAGGGTTCCATCAAAAGGTCAGAAATCAGGGGAGAAAGGGGGAATCCCTGCCTTGTCCCATTCGTGATGTTTTGGAAAGCACACCCGACGTGTACACCTGTGCTGAGGTACATGAGTAAAGAGCTAGAATAGCCTGTAGTATAAATCCCGTAAACCCAAAGTTGATCAGTACCTGTTCCATATAGCCCTAATATATCCTATTGAATGCTTTTTCCGCGCCCAGTGTCAATAGAAGGGAAGGGATGCTTTTTTGCGTAGTTAATTACATTAATAAGACATCTCGTGGCGTCAGGAGCTTGACGCCCTCGGATAAATCTTGTCTGATCGGATCTTATCAAAGTGGGGAGAAGTTTATTTATTCTAGTCGCTAGAATTTTTGGCATAAATTTTATATCCGTATTCAATAGGGAGAATGGACAAAATTTGGGGGGAGATACTGGCTCCTTCCATGGCTTGGGTAGAGTGATTACAGTGGCCCGGAACATCTCAAGAGGGAAGCTAGCGGACTGTGTGGCTTTCCGATAAACAGGCAGTAAATATGGAGCCAACAGGTCTCCAAACAACTGATAACATTCTCCAGAGAATCCGTCCGGTCCCGGAGATTTATAGGCAGGTAATATGGGCAACTATTTCTTCCGCAGTGATAGGAGCATTGAGAGACTGTAATTGTTGCTCCGACACCCTTGGTAGATTTATGGAGGCTAAAAAGCCAGCAATATCAGTGAATGAAGGTTGGGGAACTTTAGGGTCATCCTTAATATTATACAAAGACTCATAGTACATAGCAAATTGATCTGCTATCTCCTGGGGATGGATGCATTTCCTAGCCGTAGTGGCCTCGAGAATATAGGGTATCATAGTTACCGTGCGGCGTCCCTTATTTTGACACGCTAAAAAGCTCCAGCCTTTTTAGCATTTGAATAGTACATAAGATTCATATCTCTGCAACAGCAAAATCCGTAACGTGTGTCGGAGTATATTTAATTCAGCGGATAAGAGATGGTCTGGAGACCTTTTATTTCTAGTCTCCAAGTCTTGAATGGAGGTTAGGAGATCTGTCAACGTTTTGGATTTACTTTTAGCTATCCTCGCTCCCAATTGTATCAGAACACCACGTATATAAGCTTTGTGCGCGTTCCACAATATTGAGGGATCTGACACAGAGCCATCATTAATGGAAAAGAAATCTATCAGATTGTTTCAAGGTAGAGACATTTTCAACATTCTTAAAGAGTAGAGTGTCGTTTCTCCAGAGGCGTGGGCCTCGATTACTAGGGTTGTTGGATATGTGGAGTATAATCAGAGCATGGTCCGACCAGGTAATAGACCTGATTTCAGTCTTGTGAGTCCTCTGGAGAAGAGACAGCTCCACCAAAAACATGTCCAGCCCAGAGTAGGAGTTGTAAACCGTAGAGTGATATGTGTAGTCCCGTTTATTAGCGTGTAAGCAGTGCCAGGTGTCATATAAATGTTGCCGAGCTAGAAAGGAAGATAGTGTTAGGGTGTTGTGTGTCCTTATACTAGAGCTGTCGAGTTCTATGTCAGCTATGACATTAAAATCCCCACATATTATCAAAGAACCCTGTTTGACTTTCAACACCTTAGCAACAAGCTTATTTAGAAAACATAGTTGATAGGTGTTGGGGGCATACACATTGACTATGGTGTACATTACGTAGTCAAATAGACCCACCAATATAATATATCTGCCCATATCATCTAGGGTCACATCTTTGGGAACAAAAGACACTGTATTTCTTATTGCTAACAATACTCCTCTTTTTTTAGTAGGCATAGTGGACAAATATAACGTACTAAAGTCTTTGTGTGAACAGCTCGGCACACAGTCGTGTCTAAAGTGGGTTTCATAGGCACAGACTACGTCAGCTCCGTGTTGAAGGGCTTCTTTCCAAAGCCAGGAACGTTTAGCCGGGTGATTTAGTCCTCTAACATTATGTGAAAGTATCTTCAAAGACATCTTGTAAGGCAGTCAATACAAACATTGGCCACAGAACTTACATGTCCGTATGGATCAGTAGTAGGATGGAGGCAGGACCATAGAACCCCCTTGGTTACCTCTGACCTTGCCTTCCGGATTGTCGGTCCAGCTGAATCTCCGTTGCGTAGACACAGAATTTGTGAAGTCAAAAAAGAGAACAAAAACATATAAACAAGTAACCACAAAAACAGCATAGTAAAGCTGCGTATAGCAGTAAGCCAATCAGGCAACGTATGCAGTGCAATACTGCTCAACTTTGAACGGGGACAGAACAAAATCGCTTGGCCACATTAGGCCGACTCAGAACTCTCTGGGAAGCAGAAGAACCGCTCTCAGGCGGGGCAGCTGTAATGGAGACCAGCCCACATTCAGGGACGTGAGGATTTAGATTTCGTGGATTTTCTCCATTCCGGCACAATTTTCAGTGGATCAGGCGATGAGGGCGGTACCGAATCCTCCTCCGGTTTGATATTCCAAAGACGTAGCACTCCAATACCCTCCTCAAATGTCGAGATAATATGTGAATAACCTCTATGGTGAGTAGTATTTTTGTGAGATATCCCCATCTATAGGTGATGTTGTTTTTGAGAAACGCTCTGGTTATAGGAGCCATGGTTTTTCGCCAATTCAGAGTATGTTGCGACAGGTCCGGGGAGAATTGTAGTTTAGAATATTGATCAGGCAGTGTAGAAGTAGATCGAGCTTTAGCTAGCACTTGCTCTTCAACCACTTGAAGACCAAGTGTTTAGACCCCCTTCCTAGCCAGGCCATTTTTCAGTATTTAGCACTGCAGTACTTTCACTGACATTTATTCCGTCATACAACGCTGTACTGAAATTCATTTTATACCATTTTTGGAGGACAGATACAGCTTTCTTTTGGTGGTATTTAATCACCACTGGGGGGTTTTTATTTTTTACTACATAATGAAAAAATTACCAAACATTTTAAAAATGTAACAGTTTTCCCTTTATTAGGTTAGGAAACATCTATTATTACCCAATTTTTTGGTAAAATATAAAAGATGGGGTCACGTCGGGTAAATAGAAACCAAACATGTCAAGCCTTAAAATTGTGCACGCCCGCAAAATCACAAAATATCTACCACACCCAAAATCGGCCATAAGCGAAACTTTAAAGATTTTACCGCTCATCAATTTAGGGTTATCAGTGATTGATGGCCCTAAAATTATTGCTCTGATGTTCGCAATGATATGTAACAAGTGCTGCGTAATTGGTGCAATCATCGTTTTTGCATGTAGGTGCACCTAATGCATTTTTGCGGATCTATGTGGGGGTGGGGGACTTTACACTTTTTTTTTGTGTCCGTAAATATTATTTATTTTGTGACCAATTTTTTTTTAAACTTTTTTTTACCTAACGTTATTGTCATCACATAGGAGGATAAGAATCCATCTACGTGATATCAAAATACAGAGACAGGTCCTCTTTATGGAGACCTCAGGGGTCTCTAAGATCCCTGATGTCACCTAGGGACCCCCAGAGAAGCTGATGAAGCACAGATCTGCTTCACCAGCTTCTCTCCGGTTTCTGTACCGGAGAGTGACAGAGGAATGCAAAAGTGATGTAGTAAACATCACTTCCTACATTCAGAGACCGGGGAGGAGAGCGGAGGGAGATTGTGTACTGATCTCCCTCCATTCTCAGTGCACAGAGCCACATCGCCCATCCCGAAATGGACGCCCAGGATCGTGGGGGCGGTGAGAAGAGGTGTGGGGGTGGGGGCACACAGAGAGATGCATCATACAAGCAATCGGGCGTCTTTACAGACGCCGGACCTCTTGTATGTAAACAGCCAACCCTGACTGTTTCAAATTCTGTCGGTCTTCCGCTGGTGCACGGGCATGAAGGACGTTTAAAGACGCCCACCCGCATCCAGAAGGCTCCCGTCTGACCATTTCTGAACGTTCGGCGGATGGGAGGTGGTTAATAAATCTGAGGAAATAGGGCATAATAATTAACACTGCTGCCACCAATGAAGCTGGGGAAGGGGGGGTGGGTTAAATTACAGGGGGTAATTATACATCTTTCCCCAGCTTCATTTGTGGCAATGTTAAAGTAGAGTGAAAGGCTATAAAATAACCCACCTTTTAAACATTGCCTCCCCACAGCTCTTATATTTGCTGCAAACATTTTCTAATAAATCTCAGTGAAAATACTTATTTTAATCTTTATTTAAAGTGATTTCATGACCACAAAGCTCTGGCAAATGTGCCTGTCAGCACAGCTCATAGGCAGTAACTCTTTCAGGACCAACAATGCCTTATTGCTATGGACTCCGGTAGTATGACGTTACTGCTCTAAGGATTCCGCTTGAAAAAAGATTCAAAAATAATATGTCCATTGAGATTTATTAGAAACTGTATACAGCACATATAAGTTTTGTGGGGTGGCAACCTTAGTGTGTGTGTGTGTGGGGTGGGGGGTGTTCAATTGCATTTTGTTAGGAAGGGGGCCCCATCAAACTTTTGCCATGTGGCCCTGTGGTTTCTAGTTACGCCCCTGCCTCCATCCACACAGTTTAGCGCAGATGGTGGAATCTGTTGCACTTTTTCCATCTGACCTTAGAAAATCTGCAGATAATCTATAGGTGTATGGCCTGCTTTAGGGACAATTTAAATAGAATATACCACCCAATCCTTGATATCTTTTACCCTTTGTTAGGACACACAGTGTGCACATCTCTGATAATAAGATCTGCCAACACAGTACAGACAGGGTTAATGATGGTAACCATAACTTCCCAGGCACCCCCCTATAGAAAGGGAGAGCTACAGTAAGTAGGATTAAGATTTTTCTGCAATTAAAAAGCTAAGCAGTAAATTTTTAATATTTTTTAAAATGGGAACATTTATCAAATATGACGTAAATATTATCCCAATTTGGCTACAAAAGTTGAGCTATAATAATAGTTATTTGCCAAGATTCAGCTTTTACCATTCATTAATGGATGCCCTTGCTACAGAGGCATTCATTAATGAAAGGGTTAACCTTTTTCAGACACCCGATACCTTAATATCGGGTGTCTGAGAGTCAAAGCCGACAGGCATTCTGACAGCTCGTATAGATCGAGAGAGATATCTCTCTCAAGCTATACTGGCTTTTTTTTTTCTTTCACGAATAGATACATAATGTATCTATTCCTGAAAGAAGAATGTTTCAGTTTTCTGATCGTTGTTGCAACAATCAGAAAACCTATAGTGACAGCTGAATCCTGAACTGCTGCAGGATCAGTGTCACTAACTTATTATCGGCTGTTCTGAAGTTTGAAGCAGCCTGATAATAACCAAAAATGTATTAATTTATCAAGCAGTAACAGTGAGATTAATTCACAATGACTGCTTGATATAATTAAATAAATAAAATAACATTTTTAGGTTTAAAAAAAAGTGAAAAGTGAAAAAAAAAGAAATTGTGAAAAGTGTAAAAAAAAAAAATACGGGACAAATAAATGAATGTATTTATTGCATTTTTTTTAGTTTTGCAAAAAAAATACTACAAATCAAAACTGGGAAAAAAGTGTATTTTTTACGTTTTTTTCCTCTTTTTTTAATATTTGTTCTAAGTGAGGCGTTAGACACACATATGTGATATAAATATGTAGCCCTATCTGCCCTCTAAAAAACAATATATAATATGTGTGGGTGCACTTTGTAAGAAAGTATATTACTGACGTGGAAGAATCACACAGTAAAAATGTCAAAAGTGTGTCAGTCATTTACGAACAGAAACTAAAAACAAGCTCAGTCATGAAGGGGTTAAGCTTAGTGAATTAAGACTGTTATCTTGCAGACGGGCAGGGGTAAGCAACCTCGGCACTCCAGCTGTGGTGAAACTACAGATCCCATCATGCCTCTGCCTCTGTGCGTCATGCCTGTGGCTGTCGGAGTCTTGCAATCCCTCATAGAACTTTTAGTTTCACCACAGCTAGAGTGCAGAGGTTACCTTCCTTTCCCTGCCTGCCTACAATCTCATGTTTAGTATACTAATATGTATTGAGATTATAGTCCATCACTGGAGTGAGCTTGGAGCTGTGGCTAATTTACAACACACACAGGGACCATGGGGAACAAATGTAACCACTCTCTAGAAGGAAGGACAGTGTCAGCACCAATTGATTTGAGAATCTATAGCCAAGAGATACACAAATGACATCCAGTATTGTTAATAGTGATGCATTGTACTTGAATGCATTTTTTATATTTAAATCCTGAGTTTAATGTCACTTTAAGGTTAGGTCTTAGGGGTATTAGAGTTAAGGGTAAGTGGTAGGGGCTCATTTGTGGCTTGATTGTATGTGCGCTAAAGAAATATGGAGGCTGCCATTGCTGACCTCATTAAAATACTAGCTCCCTGGCTTTCCTTTCAATTTCTAATCTGCATGCTTTTTCTTGATCAGTAAGGTCCATGTCACATTGTAGAATAAAATCATGGTCGTTGCAATTTTTATGTAGCATGCTATTTGTGCAACTGTGTAGCAAATGTATATTTTAAATAAAAAATTCCCATTAAATGAATTTTAGTGCACACAAACATAACATTCACACCTAATCGCCATTTTTTTTTCATCTTCAAATGTACCATGCTCCAATGGCACTAAGGGTAAACTGATAGTCCCTGCAAGCTCTGCATTCTTCCA
Source organism: Nanorana parkeri (assembly GCF_000935625.1). NCBI lineage: Eukaryota > Metazoa > Chordata > Amphibia > Anura > Dicroglossidae > Nanorana > Nanorana parkeri. The sequence goes on from NW_017308551.1 coordinate 23,657, forward strand.
AAAGCCATATAAACATGCAAAATAGAAACAAAAAACAAAGCGATAGAGCATATTAAAACATCTTTTAAAGCTGAAATATGGGCAAAAACTTTAGCTGCTACATGCAGCCTCTGACAGTGATGTCACCACTGAAATTCCGAGAGTGAATCTGACAGTTGGGGCTGCAGCACAGTGATCACAGCGGGTTGCACACTGTGAGGCTTCTTCATTCAGAAACCATCATGTATTCTTTTCAAACAATACAAGATGTTCTGTGATTGGACAAGGGGTATATAAATCTCACAATCTCCCAGTGTCAACGCAAAGGAGTCAATGGCAATTGGGAAACTTCCAACAGGGAATGGAGTAGAAGCAGGGCCGGACTGGGACTAAAAATAGGCCCGGGCATTTTAGACTGAGCAGCCCAATCACGTGACCACCAACAGGCCCCACCCCTCACAACAGGGGGCGGAGCCAAACACAGAAGCGCAATCGAGGGGCAGGGCCGGCCACTAGTAAGTACCGGAGGGCTACAGCTGACACACAAGCCCTGCTACAACCAATACACAAACCTTGCAACAATGTAGGAAGCTTGCTATAGAGAATATCTGTAAGAAATAAGTCAAGGAAACTGGACTTTCTGTATTTTACTTGAAGACATTTCACTAGTCATCCAACCAGCTTTCTCAATTCATAAATTTCTGAATTGAGAAAGCTGGTTGGATGACCAGTGAAACGTCTTCAAGAAAAATACAGAAAGTCCAGTTGCCTTGACTTATTTTTTAAAGATATACCATGTGACCTGGATGAATGAGAACCTTCACAGACATATTGCTATAGAGAATCGGATCTCACTGGCCCCCCAACCCCCCTGGCATTCTCTGCACTAAAGTAGCTCACACTCTAATGTCCCCCGCACAGTCACACACTATTATTATACATTTATATAGCTCTGACATATACCACAGTGCTATACAGAGAAGTCACATCAGTCTCAGGAACAGAGGAGCTTACACTCTAATGCAGAATACCATCAGCTATAGAGGACTAAAAATAGGGGAGGAGTTTGGAGCTGCTGTCCTCCTGTCAGTTTCAGGATGACAGCGGCTCTGTGCGTGGCTGAGCGATATTTACCGGCGTGGATCAGCGATATTTACCGGTCCTCCGTGTGAGAAGGACAAACAATCGGTAACTTAGGTGACAGCTGACATTTGTAAACACCAATTTAGGGATTTCCTTTGCAGGAAAACGCAAGTTCCTGACGCAGAAATCCCTAATTGCACCCAAAATAAAGAACTTCTTACTTTTGATCGATCACCGGCCATCAGGCATAGCAAACCGGCCCAAACACAATCAGGTTGATTGTGTTCGGGCCGGGCCGGCCCGGCCCACCGGGCAAGTGCCCAGTTTGCCCTATGGCCAGTCCGGCCATTGTGATGTACAAAAAAGTGGTGAGGAACACTATAGTAATCTATTTTGTTACCAATATTTCTTGTGTTTACCAAATCAAGTTCTAAAGTTACAATAATTGAGTCTGAAAGAACATGCCAAACAATGGATGTCATGGGAAAATGAGCAGTTGATAAATTGTTTAATCAGGAAACATCTGAATGAGTGTTTCCTATGTACCACAGTTGGATTTCCTATATTTGTATCACCCACAGATATTGGAAATTGTCTGAAGGGTGATAGGTGGGAAACAGATGTATTTAGCTTGTTGAATGCAATAATGTTTGCGCTTTATCCTGGTTTATGGAAAACGTTGATGTGTTTGTACATAAGGATGTTATGAGGTCCCTGTGAGGATACCAAGAAACCAGACAGAAACTTAAAGTGCAGGTTAAAAAATAAAAGGAATTTATTGAAAATAACAATAAACAAAAATGCAAAAAACAATGGAGAACACCGTTGGTGCCAAGCCAGATGTCAGACAAAACCAGGTCAGGGAACACTGAAAGCAGGATGAACATAATCAATAGGTAAAGTCAGGGACCAGGAGATCAGTCAGCCAGAGCCAGGGTCATACAGGGAGAACAGGAACAATGTCAAAGCAATTGGTAGATCTAAACACAGTCAAGGGCAGAGACTAAATAGACAAGCTGATGGTTGGATAGTTAGCTGGTGTTGCATCATCACTCTGAGCCAGGAAGTTGCCAGTAGTTGCAGAGCGATGATGTTTACAAGTTTGGTCATTAGAAGGCGCAAAAGAGGAACAAAGTGTAAGACACAGTGGACATAAGAAGGAAGGATAAGAAACCCTGACAGTCCCTTTTAAGGATGTCCCTGTGCTTTTCGAGAATATGACAAACATTGGAGGTTTTTTGTTTTGTGCAGGGTACAGAATCTGTTCTCTTCACTACAATGGGAACTTCATAAAGTGGGATTGTCAGATTTCCCAGGTCTCCCAAGTTATTTGTTAAAGGCAGTTAACTGGATAGATTCATTATAGCTTTTCTCTCTATTTGCCCTTGTGAGATGTACTCCTGGTCATTGGAGCAAATTCTGCTTAATCTACAGATTTAACTAATATTAATACATTATACATATCCATTCTGGGCGGTGACAGTTGTTGCATGAAGGTCAGAATTTCCACAGATTGGCTTGAAATGTGTTTTACGTGGTCATTGTGGAGAAGAAGCAGGTTCAAAAAAACAAGCAAATCACGATCTATAACACAAGTGAACTGTATACCAAAAGGTGTTATTGTTGCAGTATGCTACAAAATCTGAAATACTTTCTTCTCGTCGGTATTCACCAAGGAAACAGACGGGTTCAATGCACATGATAAAACACAAAATTTAACAAGAAATACACCTGCGTGGTTGATGGAAACTGGGATACAACATAGGCTTAAACTACTAAATGCAAATAAAGCATTAGGACCTGATAATCTACACCCCAAGGTACTCAAAGAACTGAACAAGGAGATAACAAGACCACTGTTCCTCATTTTTAAGGAATCCGTAATGGCTGGTAGAGTACCAAGCGACTGGAGAAGGGCTAATGTGGTACCTATATTCAAAAAAGGGACAAAATGCCAACCGGGGAACTATAGACCAGTTAGTCTGACATCCATAGTATGTAAACATAGAAAAAAACAGAGAAATAGGGGTTTCTGAGAGGTATAAAACCAATACATGTGTAAAAATGATATCCAAATTTTATTATACAGTAATTACATTATATAAAAGAATCAATTGTAATACATACGAGTATAAAAAAAAACCAATTGGCTAAAACACACACAAAGTTCCTAGGATATGCCCAACGTCAACCAGTTATATCTTAATTAAATATCCATAGTTGCAAACATAATTGTCATTAATTATTCATTGTTCATTTACTGATTGTCATTAGTTTTTCATTGTTAATTTTACTGGAACAGACATATCCGGGTCCCGACGCGTTTCGCACCAAGCTTCTTCAGGGGACCACGGGGGGCTAATCAAACAACTAGTGTCTGGAGGAGGACAGATATTTCCGTATCAGGAGAAAGTGATGGCGGCCTGATTCAAACCGGCCCACTCAACTCCGTCCGAGACCATGCCAGGGACATCGGGGCCATGGAAAGGGGGGGCCACCGAGGACGATGCAAAGGACCGCTATCACCTAGTCCTAAGAGATAAACTGGTTCCCATATTTGTGGGGCATTGTCTTGGTGAACGAATTCATATAAGTGAAATGGTTATGTGTAGCGTAGTGATCCCAGGTCCTAATCCTTGCTAATGAGATATAGGATGAGATATTAGAATATATGTGAACCAGTTTATCTCTAGGGACTAGGTGATAGGGGTCCTTTGCATCGTCCTCGATGGCCCCCCCCTTTCCATGGCCCCGATGTCCCTGGCATGGTCTCGGACGGAGTTGAGTGGGCTAGTAGGAACAGGTAGGAACATTACATAGAAGGAAGTGATAAAGGGCCCTTTGTTGTGTGTTGGTTGAAAACCGATTGAGGTGTGAACTGAGAATGTATATATCAGGTTCAAAAGGAAAATCAGAAATAGAAATGTTGCCATTCTCTTCCAGAAAAGTATTAAAAATCTCTAGACCGTAGGCATCTACATGGTCAAAGATCACAATCCTGAAAAATAGAAGGGGAGTTTGGTGGGGTTTTGTTTAGCAAATGTCGTAACTCTTCAATCTTTTTTTAAAGATTTGGGCTGTGGTAAGGGCATAATTTAGGCCTTTTGATAAGCGAGTAACAGGTGAGAGATTTGTATAAGTGGTTGCACATCTTAATAGTGGATGTTATATTTTCTTGATCAGTTTTTACATCTCTCTCGTCTCCCTAGTGGAATTTGGGTCAGATTGAGTTAAAAAAGATTCTGTCTGAGCTTCGCTCGATCGGATGATTAGTAAGGTCTGCACTAGACCTTACTAATCACCACTAGATCGTCAGGGAATGATGTGCCCTGCAAAGATGAAAGCAGGTGAGGGGGGAGTTTTATTATTATGTGTGCTGGGGGCTTGGGAGGGAGGAGGAACTTTATTATTATGTGTGCTGGGGGATATGTGAATACATTATTTGTTGTTCATATTTCTCATAATACCGATTATATACCTTTTATATCCATAGATACTATTACATATTTACACAGATTTTCATATGTTTATTTTCATGTTTACTAGCCAATTTCACAATATGAGTTATTGTGAAAGAGTTATATGTATAACCTCTGTGTCCCACTCTGCTAGGTGATGGCAGAATGAGAGACCACACTTCTCCTCTATCCCCTGCCTAAAGTTTCCCCATTGCCGCTGACTTCTTCTAAGCCACTGAGCTTTTGCCATGACATTGTTTATGTACAAAGTGCACTCCATGACTACAATAGTTTTGTGACAAAACGAAAAACCATAAGCGCACAACTGATAATTGGTTACTGGAAAAAACAATAGTTTTGTGGTATGCCTCTCTTTGGCCCTCAGACACCGGGCAGCTCATTTAGGCACCATTGTTAGTTCTTCCCCTAGCCTATTAAAAGGCTTTTGAAGTACATCACCCACCACTCTGAAGAAGTGGCATGGGTCATTCAGGTGCCCAGGTTACCTGAATGAGGTAACCTGGGCATCCAGGGTACACATTCAGTCCTCTTGTGACATACTTTAGTGATGTTTTTGTACATTTCTAGCCCAAGTTTCCTGCAGTGTTCACTTAAGAGGTTATCATCCCTAACATCTCTTCTGTTGCTAGCTATCTAGCGAGAGTGTCTTCCGCTGTTGATGTGACCTGGTATACCATTGGGTTCTTCTGGTGATATGCCCTTATCAAGACAATTTATTTTGAGAGCAATTTCACCATTTTAATTCATGAAAGGTGTTTTTATCTTCACAATCTGGTACACTACAAATTTTTAAATAGCTGTGTATATTTTGTTACTGCCGCACCGTAATACTTACAGCGGCAGCAGTAAAATGGTTTAAGCACGTTTACATTTCAGTTTGAGGAAGTTACACACAGATTAATATGGGAGTGCTGATTGTCAATGTAAAAATACATTTAGACTATATGCATTTGGCATAGGTTGCAAATTGATGTGCTTATCCCTTTAGATCAGGGTTTCCTAAACTTTTTAATCCAAGGGCACAAGTAAAAAAACTTGTTATTGTATTGGGAACTAGCAAAAGATTAATTAACAATATGTCAGAAAAGCTGTGTAAATACAAGTAACAATAGTTACTAATTAATGAAACAAAAAAAAAAAATGTTAAACAGTAAATGTATGTTTTACAGATAGACAATAAAAAACATTGATTGCATGTTGTGACTATAGTTCACTGACAGTAGGAGGAGCGTAAAGGGACAAAATATGATTTAATTACTGTGCTACAAGTGAACGTCTAGCAGACACACATTTGTACATCAGTACAATAATTTTTGAACACTGAAATGTTTCCTCTCGTAGAAACAATTGCCGCACAAACGACTGGTATCACAAGCTGGGCAATGTTTATTCCCGAAGTCAAAACATTCTGTAAACAAACACAGAGATCTCAATGAATAAGCCGTTTGTTGAAACATGTTAGAGTTGGAGGAGCCTGTGTTTGTATATAGCATGTTTTGACTTTGGGAATAAACATGGCCCAGTTTGTGATACCAGTCGTTTGTGCAGCAATTGTTTCTACGAGAACCAGTATCAAGCTGCTGCATGCTTCTCTTGCCTACATCGACAAGAGGGATGGGGCTGTGTGACCACAGGACAAGGAATATGAGTGGTATCTGCTTTGTGAGTTTTGACTGAAATTCTTCCATTACATATCTTTTTTGTACACAGAATATAGACAGAATTCTAACACTGCATACCTCTTCTACAGCTACAGATGCACATCATATCTTACACTAACCTCTGCACTCCTCATCCACTGCTCACCTCTGTACCTCTTGTCCAAAGCACACCTCTGCAACCCATGCAACTCTTGTCCACAGCACACCTCTGCAATCCCTGCACCTCTTGTCCGCCACTCACCTCTGCACCCTTCATCTATTACTCACCACTATAACCCTTGCCATCACTTGCCTCTGTATCCCCCACTAGTTGCACCCTTCTGTACCCCTCATCCACAACTGCTAATCTCTGAATCCCTTAACACCGCTGCACCTCTTTTACACTACTTCTAACTTCTACAGCACACCCCCTTTACACCACTGCACACCTATTTTATAACTTCTAACCTCAGCATCCCCACTGCTCAACCCTGCATCCCCTTTACAGCACTTCATCCCCATTACCCCAGACCACTGCTAACCTTTGCACCCTCACTGCTCATCTATGCACCACCGTTACAGAACTGATATCCTTTGCCCCCCTACTGTTCACCTCTGTACCCCCTTTACAACAGTACACCTCTATTCCACCAGAACACTGTGAACCACTGCACCCCCACTTCTCACCTTTGCACCCCCTTTACAGCATTCCACCTCCACTGCTCACCTCTGTATTTCCCTGCCTCCATACACCCTGACTCATCTCTTTCCTTCTTGCCAGCAGCTCTCTCTGGCATACGTGGCTGTACACTGTTATTCTGCCCCTCTACAGATGCCCAAATGCTTGTATGTAAACAGCCATCGCTGGCTGTTTACATTTCAAACTGATTTCCCACTCGTGCGTGCCGATACACCCACCAGAAGTGGGTGGGAAATGTGGGGTCCCCCCTAAAATTCCTACCAGACCCTTGATCCGAGCACAGGCACGGCAGGAAAGGGGGAGAGGCGATCGATTATTTACATTGAATTGTAACCCTTTAGTGAATGAGTAGGGGTACCCCTTACTCTTTCACAAGGGGCGGGGGGCGGCATCTGGTTAAACGGGTACCCCGATGCAAATAAGCCTCTCTGTCCGCAGACCCCCTTGTCCCCAATGGGGACACCCTCTCAATGCCAAGGGCAAGTGGCCTGGTAAAGCGCAGGGAGGGGGCGCTCGATCGTCCCCCTCTTTCCTGCCCTGCCGGGCCTGTGCTCGGATCAAGGGTCTGGTAGGAATTTTGGGGGGGACTCCATGTTTTTTTCCCCATTTTTTTGGTGGTGGGGTTCCCCCTTAAAATTCCTACCCGACCTAAAGGGCCTAGTATGGATTTTGGGGGGAACCCCACGTATTTTTTCTTTTTAACTTGGGGGGGTCCCTCCTAACATTCATACCAGACCTAAAGGGTCTGGAATCAATTGGGGGGAACCTCACACTTTTTTTTTCTCTTCTGCAGACTGTAAAAAAAAATTAAAAACTTTTAATGTCACTTTGCTGCAACGAAAATTTGTCCACAAACTAAAATTCGTACAGACTACCGCTAACAAATTTTGTCTAAAATGTCGTTTTCAGAAATTCAGATTTGTTTTCATTCGTTATTTCTGTTATCTGGAAATTCGGATACATCCGAATAACGAAAAGTCGTCCGAAAAACAATTTTTTTCCAAAATGAATTGCACATTTCTATTGCTTGACAGTGTTCCACCCAAACACTGGTAGTTAGTGTGCTCCCCTTACATTCCTGGTCAGTGTGCCACCCTAATATTGATAAGAGTCCCCTCATTACTTTGCTGTTAAATGTGTGCCCTCCTATCATTGCTGGACAGGGTGCCCCCATCTTAAACCATTGGTCAGTGTGTCCCTCTTACATTGCTGGCCAATGTTCCTCCTTAACATTCATGGTCAGTGTGCCCCCTTTACATTGATGGTCAGTGTTCCACCCCTTACGTTCAGTGTGCCCCTCTTACATTTATGAGCAGTTTGCACCCTTTTATTGGTGGTTCAATGTTTATCTCAGAAGCTGCAGAGGTCCTATGCTTTGGGTTCCATAGACCTGCATTAAGCTGGCTACACACCTTACAACCATCACAAGACTTTTGTCTTGTGATGGTTGTAAGGTAATTTAAAAAACTTACGATCTGCCCATCATCGGCCTTCCCATAACCGCAATGCTGAACGGGCAGTGTGCGCATGCACACACCGGCCCGTGCGGCAGTTATCTCACGATCATGCTACAAATCGTACGATTCTCGGCTGGTTTTCGAACATGCTCGAAAGACAAAAGTCGTGCGACCGTACAGTAGAAACGGGCGCACGCCTTCCACACACCTTGCAATAATCGTATGATCGTGGGATTTCCCGCGATTATCATATGATTATCGCAAGGTGTGTGGGCACCTTTAAGCTGGCCACAGACCTTACAACCATCGCAAGACTTTTGTCTTGCAATGGTTGTAAGGCAATTAAAAAAACGTACGATCTGCCCATCTTGGACAGGCAGATTGTACTTGCGATAATCCGATGACCGCAATGCTGAACGGGCAGTGTGCGCTTGCACACACCGGCCCGTGCGGCATTTATCTTACGAACATGCCACACACCCGCCGACAATCGTACGATTCTCGGCGGGTTTTCGAACATGTTCCTACAGTAGCAGAGGTCGCACGCCTTCCACACACCTTGCGATAATCGTGTGATTGCGGGATTTTCCACGATTATCGTATGATTATCGCAAGGTGTGTGGGCAGCTTTAGATGTGAGGACACCAAGGGACATTCCACCAGCTGGAGCAGTTAGGAAAGAGAGGTTAGCACAACCGCTAGGGGAATGGGGATCAGGTACGTAAATCTGTTTTACTCCAGCCTCTAAACAAAAACAAGCACTTAACCCTAGCAGCGCATGGGTAGCCCCACTGCAAGGGTAGATTTTTAGTTTCCCTGGAGAGAGGATTTAAGCCATAGAAAATAAATGGGAAATTGGCTCATTTGTATGTATAAAATATCAATATAACAAAGCTATATTTAGTCCTAGAAGGAACACACAGTATCAACAGGTGAAAAACAAAAAATAGAAAGCCATCATTAGAAAAGTAGGACCCACAATATAAGCGAAGGAGGGTAATCTACTATTAAAGTTTATGGGAAAGGCAAATTTTAGGTGGTTTTTAAGGATGCTTAGTGCTTTAAAGTGACCCTGTACCCTGGGTCACTTGTACATGAAACCAACTCTGTAAGAGAAAAAGCAACATACTGATTTAGGAGCATCATGTATGTGGAGATCCTATCATGGGATTGTGACAGCATTATAAGATTAAACAAAATAGCATTAAATATAATATTTCGTTTTACATTTCTGCCCTTTACATACTTAACAATACTTGCTAATCTGCACACATGTCCTCGTGGATCTAACTCCTCCTCTTCATGTTTAACTGTCATAAATCCTTTGTCATACCTATAAAAGGAGGAAAAAAAGTGACGGTAGTTCAGTTGGAGGAAAACGTCAAGAAGACAACATCCCACGCCCCCCCCCCCTTTTTGTCACAGCCCCCCTTGTTTTCCCTTTGCATGCACTTATATGTTAATGTGTTAGTATTGTTTACCTAAGTTATTTCTTGTTTTTTGACCTGAGCTGGTCAGATGAAAGAGGAGGTAGCTGGCAAAGACAGTGGGTTTTTCTGCAGAGAGCCGTGGAATCATCCGGAGAAGTAAGGGAACTAAGTCTTTACTCTTTCTGGGAGTGTAGAGAGGAAAGAGGATTCATCGCTGCCATCTTGGCCAATTCCTGGGGGCCTGATGAATCTGAGTTTTTTTTTTATAAAAAAGACTTCACAGCGTGAGTAGAGTGCTTTAAAAGTAGTGTATTAGGGACCTCTTAGGACCCTTATTGCCCTTTCGCCTGCCCAACTGTTGCTGTAGGTCACCACCAACTGCAGTAACATTTAAAGTGGAGAGCTTTTAATGTGTGTCTCTCCTCTCCTTTTTATATATTCTTTTTAAGTAAAAAGAATATATAAAAAGTGCAGACTTCACTAGGGTTCTACTGAGTGTTGTGCCTGAATAGTGATGCCATATATAATTCTCTAGATCACTTTTAAAAATAAATCATAGTAAACAGCCTGAGTGGCATTACTAAATGTCCAGAGCAGGTAAAGGGTTATTTTATGTCTCCTACATTAAAAATGGGCTTACTCTGGTGCTATAGCTTGAGGTGGTGAGTGGTACGTTCGTGTCCTTGCATATTAAAGCCTCTTAGGCTTATACTTTCTTTGGCTAATGTCCTTTTAGCTTTAAAAAAAAAAAAGTAATCAAACTTTTAATGACACATAAAAATCTTACATTTCATCATAACCTTGAAAAATAATTAAATTTAAATTTCAAAGGCTTTGTGCCTTTTCTATTAATTTTACAGTTTTGTCTTTTTTTCCTCCTTTTCACTTAATTTATAGCTTTCACCTCCTATCAAAGACCAGGCATAAAGAGATCAATACTAATTCTATAAAGGAGTGACCAGCAATATAATACATCTCTTTCTAAGAGAGATTGAGAAGTGCAGGAGAGAGAGGAGCAGCGTGTGTATTGCTGTTATTAGAGCTCCTCCGTAAGCCTCTGATATTAATGCCAGCAGCTTTCTCTGTGGTTTCTGAGGATCATGAAATATTACAATGATCAATAATAGCCTGTAACTGGCAGCCATCTGACTCCTCATATCACATTTCTTTCATTCAAGAGGGTGGGGTACAAAGCATTCTCATACAATTCATGGCATACCAGTGATTTGTATTGTAATAAAGGAAAAACTGTACACGTGATTCTATACAGATATTATACAAACTTTTGATCTTTGGCTTGATGCCTGGCTCAACCAGCTTAGGGTTGTTGTGGGCAACACTTACATGTATATTTTGGGGTCTGCTTATAAAAGATTTAATTCTGCTATGTCAGAGGGAATATCAGTTCTAACATTATATCTTGACCTCCTATTATAGTATCAAACGGAGATTTAATCTTTGCTGGTGTATTCTGCTTCCAGTACTGAATGTAGCTGAAAAGAGCATGTTCTGCCAGGGAGATCCCATCTCCAGCACACACATATTGGTCTGTTTCCAGAATCCTACTTCCAGCACACACACCTTACTTCTCAGTATCCAGGCAAACAGTGCGATGGCCCCTCCAGAACACAGAGCTCACAATACATTTTTAACAACAAGAATGTACATGCATTAACCTCTTAGTGACCATTCTCCCGAGTATGTGCATTAACTCTTCTGTGAACAACCTCCAATGTATGTGTATTAAGCCTTCAGTGACCAATCCCCACCTCATGCATTAATCTCTCAGTGCCCAGTCTTTCTAATGAAATCTCTGTGGCAGCTCACATTTTCGTACCTCTAAAGGCAAGCACCTTTATGACTACCACTTAAGGATTGCTGAATAAAGTTTTACTTGCTTAGAAGAAAATTACGCATATGAACACAGCAATTAAAAAAACAAAACAACAACTTCCTGTGTATCATAGATAAGCATGCACATAGAGACTAACATTGCACTGCAGTGCCATCTACAGCTCAAAAGACAAAGCACATCAGTATATTCTGTTGTATTTCCAACAATTTATACCTGCTACATATTGGTGGCCTGAGATGACTTATCAATCTCTCCAATTTTCACCAATTCCCAGAGTATGTGCACCCCTTAGTGACCAGTTTTCAGCATAAGTGCATTAACCCCTCAGCAACCAGTCTCAAATGGAAGTGCATTAATGCCAAAATGATCAGCCCCCAAAATATTTATTTTAGTCCTTCACCCAATAGTCTCCTGAGTATGCATATTATCCCCTACGTGATCTAGCTCCAGAGTATTCCAGTCTCTGGTGTATGTGTGTGAATCTTTGTGGCCAGTCTCTAAATAATGTGTGTTAATTCATCAGTGATCAGTCTACAGCATATGTCCTTTAACCCCTAATGGCTAGTCCCAAGAGTATGTGCATTTATCCTTAATAAGGTAGTCTCCAATGTATTCACTAAAATCTCTTACAATCTTTAACATGTAATGCTGTTTTAAAAGTAATATTCAACATGTTTAAATCTGCAGCTTTTATTAAAATAATACATGGCCCGAGGCGCATGTGCGCAGCGGTCGATGTCGGAAGTGTCCTAATCTTGCTCCGCATTGCCTCAGCACAGACAGGCTTCTAGCACAGCCCCTCCTGTACTAACAGAGACTCTGCTACCTCCGATCGCGGTCCTTACACACCGGGACTATGGCGTCCCGCCCCGGCTCCAAAATACAGCCTCCTTGCGGTCCCACGATCAAGGAAGCCCTGGCTAAAGCAGCTTCCAAGATGGCGCCGGCCTCACACACTCGGCCAGGCCCTGCTGCCTCACCATCCTCTCTCCACAGTGATGCCGCTGACGACAGTGATGCCAGCTCCTTCTCTCCCACACGTGAGTCACAGACAGATCTTTTGAATAAAATCGATCGTATGCTTCAAAAAGCATTGGCAACCACCTCTAAAAAGATCACTAGCCGGCTGTCTAGGGAAATAGCTAGGCCAACGCACTGCTGACTTGGAAATCTGCATGGATGCTTAGCTCTCATACAGAGGACATTTATAAGATCCATGAAGATAACCAATTTCTATCTTCTAAAATAGAGGATCTGGAAAACCGCTCACGGCTGTCTAACCTGAGATTTAGAGGCATGCCTGAGCACATTTTAGATCTGCAGTCGACCATTACTGCCCTGCTTCAGGAATTGACCCCATCCATTCCGCTTGAACGTCTCGAGATGGAAAGAGTTCATCGGGCCCTATCGAAACGCACGCCTGATGGCACACCTAGGGATGTGGTGGCAAAATTTTTGTTCTTTCGCACTAAAGAACAGATCTTACAGGCAGCCCGTAACCAGAAGTTGCTGTCCTTCCAGGGTACTACATATAAGATCTTTGCTGACTTGGCCCCATCAACAATTGCCAAACTTCCGGTTCCGGCGCCCGATGGAATAGAGGTGTGTGATTGTGCTCCGTCCCGCCTGATACCGATCACAGAATATACCTGCTCACTCCGGTCTCCTATCCCCACGTTAACAACAGGATCGATCCGTGGATAATGGACAGACTCGTGTCGTGGCCGCAAACAGCGAAAAGGAACATCTTGCCGCACACAGACACACCACGTGAATCTCCTGACATGCGGACCGGAGTGAGCCCAGAGAAGTCATGCAGACCGACACGCCGGGTGAGTCATCTCCCACACAATCTGTCTCAGGGGTGGATTATCAGATGCTAGCTTCAGCGGTGGCCTCATATCTGAAAGCAGACCTGACCGCTATCATTGCGGACAACATGCAGCAGCATATGGACAAGCTAAACCAGGCCCTGGAGGCGCAATCCAACCGCTTACTCACTGTGGAACAGCGAGTAGGGGATCTGGAAGACCACCTACACAACATCCAATTCTCCCAGGCAGAGTCACATTAACAAGTCAACTACCTCTTGGACAAGGTAGTTGACCTTGAAAACCGTTTGAGGCGCAATAACCTACGCTTAATCGGCCTACCTGAATCTGTACCCCCAGGGGAACTGCACCACTTTTGTTCCCGGGTTATACCTCAAGCGCTAGGCCTCAAGGCACCCTGCAGGGTAGAAAGGGCCCATAGAATTTGGCCCTCCCAGAGACCAGCAGAAACCGAGGCCTGTAATCGTCCGATACCTAGATTTTGCTGACAGAAGTGACATATTGATGGCCTATCGCGCTCAACACCACTTGGTGGCTGGCGGACATAAGCTCCTAGTTTTCGCGGACTACTCCGCCATCCTATCCAAACAAAGGAAAGCTTTCCATGAGACGTGCCAAATCCTTGTGGCTACCCGCATCAAATTTACCATGGCATACCCAGCTGTATTACGCATCTCTACAGGAGCACACTTCTAATGTTGTGTTCTATACGTACATGCAGATCCGGGTAACCGTGACCTCCCTGTTACTACGTTGTTCACTAGGCAACACCCGCCTCAGGGAAAAAAGGAAGTCGCCTAAAGAAGATGCCGTTATGTTTTTTTTTAATGTTCTTTTTTTTAATGTGTTTTGTTCTCATTTTACTACTGACAAGCTACAGATGTTTTCTCTTTTTTTACCTCTTATGCCTGACTACCCCCTTCTTTCTGCAGGAAGCTAAGACACAGGGTGCCCTTGCTCCCTCGCACTGCAATACAACTGCCCCTTTTCATGTAATGACTACTGGGATTTACCTTACTGGATGTGTGTGGAGCTCAGGGACTTCCATGCACATCACTCCTTTTCTACGTCACATCATCTTTCCATGTGGCTTGCCACTTCAATCTTTTAGATGGGAACCACACTAAAAATAGTTACATAGAACGTGAAAGGTCTGAAATCCCCTAATAAGCGAAATCGTGTGTTACGTCTTCTCAAAAAGCTCAAGACGGATAGAGCCCTGCTCCAAGAAACACATTTACCAACATCTGATATTATCCGCTTACAACGTTCCTGGGTCGGCAAAGCATTGGGAGCTCCTGCTAACGGCCGATCAGCCGGTGTAATCATTCTCATCCGCAAATCTCTCCCGCGCTCCCTATTGTCGCACTCTTTTGACCCTACTGAAGGTCGTTGGGCCTGCGCCAACATCCAAGTCGGATCCACGACCATGGACATATGGAACATATACGGTCCTAATACCGACAACAAACCCTTTTATGCCTCTATGCTCTCTCGACTTAGCCAACCGGTGAATACCAAATATAGAGTAGTAGGGGGGGACTTCAACGCCGTACCTGTTCCACTGGAGGACAGGACTGGAATAACGAACATTGGCTCCACGTCTACCCCCTCCTCCTCCTCCTCTTATCGGGACAAACCCCTCGGTTCCTTTCTCACTAGCAGTGGCCTGGAAGACGCCTGGAAGACACCTGGAGACACTTACACCGCCTGGAGAGGGACTTTACTCATTTTTCACACGCCCATGGAGTAATGTCACGAATAGACCTGATGCTGGCTTCCTCGAATCTACTGAGGTACATTCGGTTGTGATTGAAAATATGTTGATCTCTGATCATTCTCCAGTGTCCCTGCTGCTCCATAGACTGGACGTTCCGTCAACACCTATGACGTGGCGATTGCCATCTTATCTTTTACAGGATGACACCTTCCAACAAAACTTGACACTGTGGTGGCAAGAATACGCCGACTGTAATTCTCAACACACTGATGATCCTATTTTGTATTGGGAAGCGGCGAAAGCTGTCTTGCGGGGTAGAATTCTGGCATACTCCACCTCTCGCAAAGAAACTGACCATGCAAAAATATACTGAGGCCTGTACGACAGCTAGATTGGCCTACACCGCATACAAGTCTCTTCCGTCAGATGAGAAGAGGCTTGGATGGGTCCAGGCCAAACAAAACTGTGATCAATGGGCTCCGTCAGTATGATTTGCAGATTAGATCATATAGAGAGGTGGATCTGTTTAAGTTTGGGAACAAAGCTTGAAGGCTACTGGCAAACTTGGCTCGAGGTACGCAACCACCATCCCATATTCTTAGTCTTTCTGATGACAAGGGCACAGTGAAAACTGACCCATCCACAGTCTCTAACATTTTCTCAAATTATCACAAGAACCTGTACAAGGTGCCCTCTTCTGAGACTGACGGGGGAGGCACGTACCTGAAGTCCGTGAAGTTGCCTTCCTTGTCAGATTCAGATCGGGAAATACTGAATGCCGACATTACTGTCCAGAAATTGCAACAAGTGATAAGAGCGTCACCTCGAGCCAAAGCACCGGTCCTGACGGTTTATCTTCTGATTTCTATAAACTGTTGATGGATAGTGTGACCCCGACTTTAACTAACATGTATAACTATGTCCTCCACAATCAAAGATATCCAGACACTTTTAACGATGCGTTCATAAGATTACTCCCTAAGCCAGATAAGGACCCGCTGAATCCAGGCTCCTATCGCCCTATATCACACCTTAATCAGGATGCTAAATACCTATCAAAAATTATGGCCGATAGATTGGCATCATTTTTACCCTCACTTATAACTCCGGCCCAATCAGGTTTTGTGTCTGGGAGGTCTGCAGTTATCAACATCAGAAAGGCCATCACAGCCTTGGAATATTCCCGCCTGTTGACTCCTACTCCGCGACCAGCAGCCCTATTAGCTCTGGACGCGGAGAAGGCATTTGACAGCGTCAGCTGGCAGTGGCTTCTCCAAGTACTTCGCCACATGGGTTTTGAGGGTCCATTCCTTAACTATATAACCACCTTATATACCACACCGACAGCACGAATTTTCACATCCACATTCCTTTCCCCACCTTTCTCTCTACACAGAGGAACACGTCAGGGCTGCCCACTATCCCCGCTACTTTTCAACTTGGCTATTGAACCACTGGCTAGGTCACTTTCCACTCAGGAGATGTTCTCAGGGGTCCAATTGGGTGCTCACTATGTCCAAACACTACTATTTGCAGATGACATTTTGCTCTTTTTATCTGATCCCGAAACTCAATTACCAAAAATGTTTGAGCACATCCAATTATTCGGCACGTTCTCGGGCCTAAGAATCAATGTGGATAAAAGTGAGCTGATGCTCCTATGTAAAACTTCCCACCCTAGGGATATGACCTAGGCCTCACGATACTCGCTCCAAATACGCACCAAGTCCATTAAATATTTAGGTATACATCTACCTAGGCATGCTCCAGAGCTATATGCACTCAAATTCACTCCAGTCATACACAAAATCTTAAGTGAGCTACATTCATGGGCCTCACTTAAGGTCACATCTGGGGGCTAACGTTCCAAATTTAGGACTATATAAAACTTAGCTTGCCTCTCCCGACATGAGCGGGACTGATCACGTGCCACCGAATTCCATTCTAACACTGAACTGGAGCAGCGCTTGGCATATCCCTGGTCCCTTGCAGGTGTGTTACACACTCCCATCCACAAACTGCCTCCCTTTATTAAACAAAATGTCCTTATTAGGGACGCTGTCATCTCCTGGAGGGAGATAAGGAAACTAAGCGGACTCCCAGGCACAATAACCCCCCATATGCCTATTTTATCTTCACCTATCTTCCCAATGGGTATGTCATCGACCATTTATAAAACATGGCACTCGGCTCTCTTTGGAGGTTAGGAGATTAAGGGGGGACATGATTTTCCTGTATAAACTATTCAAGGGCGACAGCAACATTATTAACAAAACTGTTTACGGTTAGCTCCGTAACAAAGACCAGAGGGCACAACCAAAAATTGGTGGAAATTTTTTTTCCACACACAGGGCGCAAGGGGTTCTTCACAGTCAGAATGGTTAAGGTCTGGAACTTGCTGCCGCAGGAAGTGATTTCTGCTAAGAGTGTGGAATCATTCACAAGAGCAAAATTGCACGTGGACTAATACACACGCACACACCTGCTCAAACATAAATGCATACACACAATAGGTTTGACTTGATGGACTTATGTCTTAAACCTCAAATACTATGGGGTCTATTCACAAAAGGGTGAAGAGTTTGGAGAAGTGAACAATCTAGGACAAAATAGCTGAACTCGAAAGTGAGATGAATTGGAGAATTTCTCCAAATCAACTTTTTTGGCCTAGATTGTTCACTTCTCCTGCCTGCTCCAAACTCTTCACCCTTTAGTAAATAGACCCCTATGTAACTATGAGATAAGCTTAACGATTTTTAAGATCGTCCTTTAATAAAAGAAACGGTGCAGAAAATATACAGAAAAAGATTTAATAAAAAGGAGACAAAATATATATATATACAACAGCAAAATAAAAGGAGATTACTCAACAGTCCTGGAATTGTGAGTTCTGACAGAGTTCAGAGTTCAATAAGCAAAGGGAAAGTCTGCAGGGCTCTTCTTCAAGCAGGCTTCCAGCAGATAATGTCCAAAGATAGATTAATGGGGAACTCTTCTGCGATGTTATGTCTTCTAGTTCCTCGATGATGTTTTTAAAAAACCAAGAGCCCACTCTAGTCGCCTCGACAGAATATGTTATAAGCCCCTTTAGGAGGGTGTCTGGAAGCCTGCCCCTAGGGCAGGCCTGGGGAGGGAAAGCAGGGAGGATAAACCTTTATTTTTCACTATCCCCGCCCAATTCCAAAGTATGAAATGTAGCTTATTTTGGAACTCAGGTTTTATGACTTTCGTGTGAATGTGGGGGTCACCACTTCTCTCAGACCTGCTTGTTTATATAACTTGTCCACTGGTAATAGATGAGTGCTTGTTGCCATGCCTTTTATTAGGGACGGCCATAAAAGGCTTAGAGAGATATTTTGGAATTACACTAGGCAATAAAAGATCACAACCAGATAAGCAGATCTCTGTTCTGTGGAATGTGGAGGGGCCTGGCAAATCACTAATTGAAGGCCTGTATTTGCTCTGACGGGGAAACAAACAAATTCTATTTTTTTTTTATATTCAGACAATGTTGCAGGCATCTGATCTTGAAATGCTGCAGGATCAGTGTCACTAAGGTTATTATTGGCTGTTCTTAAGTTTGAAGCAGCCTAATAACCAATATAAATAATGAATTCAATTATCAAGCAATAATAGTGAGATTCATTCACAATGACTGCTTGATATAATTAAATAAATCAAATTTAAAAAACATGTTTAAAAAAATAATTAAGTGTAAAAAATAAAAATAAAAATGTAACAAATAAAAATTATATATTTAAATATATTTTTATACTATCATTAATATAAAAAGTAACCCCTTGCAATGAAAATCTGCAGTTGAGGTGCAAAATAGTTTTTCATCCTAAGGGATTATTTTTTTAAGTGATGTTCAAAGTCAGTGATGTTCAAAGTATGTCACTGTCACTAAGTTGTGACACTTAGTGACAGTGACAGACTATGCCAGATGACCACTTTTAACTTTTGGAGAAAAAGCCAGCCTAGGGGTGGCCCCTGCTGGTGGCCAAACCCCCCACCTGCTGACAAATCTCCAGTTTTTTTGCCTAGCGTCAGGAGTAAGGAGCTAAAAAAAATTATCTGGAGAATTTTTTTATTTTCCTCCATTTTTGTTCGCTGTTTCTTCTAGCAAGTGTCCCCATGGCGACATGCTGGATGACTATAGATCCTTGTAGTCTTCCCTGCGTGACCGACGAGCGCTTGCAGACCACCACGGTGGATCTACTGCGACCTGTGGTTCCTCTCGACGCCTATGGGTTTGTCCCGAGGGGTGCATATGACAGGGGGTCATGGCCTTCCTGTCACAGCGCTCCTCACAGGCTGACGGTGCCGCGACTATGGTCGGGGGCGTTCTAAGTGTCGCTTCCCTACTCGTCCTGGCTGTGACTTCAATGGATGTCCCCGGCTGGGGTATGTATGTGGGTGAGGTGACTCTGGAGAGGATCGGAAGCTCATCTGGATAGGTAAGCATTGCTGGTGTTGCATTGGTCTGTCTCGGCTGCAGTCTCCTGGTTGCTTGCTTCTCCTTCCCCCCTCCCTCGCAGGTCCTTAAGTATGTCTGCAACTTGGCCTTGGATGCGGCGCCCCTGGTGTCGAAGCTGTCGGTGTCGGCGGTTACTCTTCGACGCTTGCTTTGGCTTAAGTGCTGGTCGGCTGACCAGGCTTCCAAGAAGGCTTTGACGGAGCTTCTGTTTACTGGGGACCGTCTATTTGGCTTCAACTTGGATGAGATCATTAAGGATTTGACGGGGGTAAAAGTACCTTCCTGCCTCAGATGCGCAAGAAGGAACAACATCAAAAGCCTGGGCCCACCTTCTCCGCTCACAAGCTGCTTTTTCAGCCCACTCCGACAAGGGCGGGAAGTTCACCAAATCCTCCTCTTCGCAGTCTCCCGAGCGTCTCTGGCAGCCCAAGTCTGCCAAGCACGCCGGCAAGCCCCCGTCCGCATGAAGGTCGCGCCCCAGCTCTGGACTCCAGGGTGGGGGGGGGCTCTTTGCGGATTATTGGTTGGCTCACGTCTTCGACACTTGGGTCCGGGAGCTGGTTTCTTCGGGCTACAAGATCGAATTTCTGTCCTGCCCGGGGAACAGGTTCTTCCCGTCCAACACACGGCTTTCCCCTCCGTAGTTGGCGGATCTCCGACGCGCGGTGGCGGACCTTTTGTCCCAGGGGGTGATTGTGCCGGTTCTGTCCTCGGAAAGGTTCAAGGGGTTTTATTCCAACCTGTTCACCGTGCCCAAGAAAGAGGGGGGTTCGGCCCATCCTGGACCTCAAACGTTTGAACACCTTTGTGCGGGTCCTTCGGTTTTGGATGGAGTCGATCAGGTCCGTGGTGTCGTGGCTTCGCCAGGGGGATCTGCAGGCCTCAATCGACATCAAGGATGCCTACCTTCATGTACCCGTTTGCGTGTCTCATCAGCGATATCTTCGTTTCGCGGTGGGGGAGGAGCATTTTCAGTTTGTGACGCTGTCTTTTGGCCCGGCGTCGGCCCCGCAGGTGTTCACCAAGGTGGTTGCCCCGATTCTACCGCTGTTGCGTTGTCGGGAATCTTGATCGTGGGCTATCTGGACGATCTCCTTCTGCGGGCAGAGTCGCACTCTTCTCTGGTGACGGCTCTAGAGGTCACAGTGCGGTCCTCAGATGAGTTTGGATGGATCCTGAACCTCCAGAAGTCTTGTCTGGTACCTTCTCCGCGCCTGGAATATCTGGGCCTGGTTCTGGACACTGTTGCAGCATGGGTTTTTCTTCCTCAGGACAAATTCCGGAAACTCAGTTCCCAGGTCCGTCTGTTGTGGACTCGCCGGTGGTCGCCCATTCGCTTTTGCATGCAGGCCTGGGCCTCATGGTGGCCTCCTTCGATGCGGTGCCCTTTGCACCACACCAGGACTCTGCAGAGGAACATCCTGGTACAGTGGGACTAGTCCCACCTTTCCCTGGACAGGGAGATTCGGGAGGCGAGAGCCTCCCTACGGTGGTGGCTTTAATCTCTGGCTTTGGTGCGGGGGAAGTCTCTCCTTCCTGTGCACTGGACGGTAGTCACCACGGACGCCAGCCTTTGGGGCTGGGGTGGAGTCCTGGGCTCCTTGACCGTGCAGGGTTATTGGTCGCGGGAGGAGTCCAGTCTGCCGATAAATGTGTTGGAACTTCGGGCAATTCGCCTGTCTCTCCTTCACTGGTCGACCCGTCATCTTCAGGGTCTGTCGGTTCGGGTACAGTCGGACAACGCCACCGTGGTGGCGTACATCAACCACCAGGGTGGCACAAAAAGCATGGCCGCAGGTCGCGAGGTGTTCGGGATCCTCTCCTGGGCGGAGAGCAGGGTTCTGGCTCTCTCGGGGGTATACATGCCGGGGGTGGAAAATTAGCAGGCCGACTATCTCGGTCGCCAGTCGGTGGATCCGGGCGAGTGGTCCCTGCACCCGGAGGTCTTTCATCAGCTTTGTCTTCGCTGGGGGGACGCCGGAGGTGGACCTTCTGGCGTCTCGGCTCAACCGGAAGGCGGTGGATGCGCTGGTGGCTCCCTGGGGTCCTTACTGTCTTCTTTATGCCTTCCCTCCACTTTACCTGTTACCTAGGCTGCTGCGACGGATCGCAGCCGAAGGCGTCACCGTCATCCTCGTGGCCCCAGACTGGCCTCGGAGGGCGTGGTACGCGGATGTTGGTGGACGCTCCGTGGCGGCTGCCTCTGCGTCCGGACCTCCTGTCCCAGGGGGCTGTGTTCCATCCTTCTTTACAGACGCTGGCTTTGACGGTGTGGCTGTTGAGAGTCAGGTCCTGAAGGATCGGGGGTTGTCCGATGTGGTCATCTCCACGATGCTTAGGGCTCGCAAAGCAGTCTCTAGGAGGATATACCATGTGGTGAGGCTGGGGCCCTGTCCCCGCGTTTTTTTTTCCATCAGCAGCATTCTTGCGTTCTTGCAGCACGGGGTGGCTCAATTGCTGGCCTTGAGCACGGTGAAGGGCCAAATGTCTGCATTGACTGTGACTTTCTAAGGGCCCCTGGCGTCTAAAACACTCTGGTTCGCACCTTTGTTTATTGCGTACTGCTCCACAAGCAGGGGCCGCCCCTAGGCTTGCTTTGTCTTTTGTTATGTGCCTAGCGTCCTACTCCTGTGGGTGGCGATATACCCTACTGTACAGGATCTACGATCTGTTACCCTGTGTCCTTCAATGAATGGAGAGAAAAGGATTTTACGGTGAGTACAAAAATCTTATTTTTCCAAATAAAGGACAAATAAATGAATGTATTTAATGCATTTTTTTTAGCTATGCTATTTTTCTAAAAAAAAAAAAAATACTACAAATCAAAACTTGGGAAAAAGTGTTTTCTTTACGTTTTTTCCTCAATTTTAATATTTTATGTATCCTAAGTGAGGTGTTAGGTATACATATGTGATATAAATATATAGCCCGATCTGTCCTCTAAAAAACAATATCTAGAAATGTGTGGGTGCACTTAGTAAGAAAGTATATCACTGACGTGGAAGAATCACACAGCATAAATGTCAAAAGTGCGTCAGTCATTAACGAACAGAAACTAAAAACAAGCTCAGCCATGAAGGGGTTAAAAGATGCTGATGATGTGACCAAATTGATAAATGCCCCCTTTAGTGCTTTATTAAACAAAATGATGTTTGTTTAGGGTTAACATCTACTTGTGACTAGTCTCCAAAGTATGATTTTCAACCTGTTAGTGGTTAGTCTCCAAATTATATGTTAACTCCAGTGACAAAGTTACGGCCATGTTCACATCTGAGCGCTTTGTCGCTTGTAGCAATATGCCTATCGGTGGAAAAAGTACATGAGCTTCTTTTTGGCAGATTAAGGGGTCTATTCACTAAGCTGTCGTAGGCAGCCGAGTGAAAGACCGACCTGAAGTGAAGTGAGCCGAATGCTGTTCGGCTATTCACTTCAGGCTGGTACGGCTGATTTCAGCCGTATATCGGCTGAAATCAGCCGTACAACGGGTGGCTTCACGTGGCTTCATAAAATTACTAAAAAAAAAACGGAGATAATTTAATTGAAGGTAAAAATAACACAGAAAGTAGTAAAATGGGAGTTAATAATAGTGGGCTCACTCCAGTCAATATAGGAAATCCGTTGGCACATGTAAGTATAACTACCAACGTACCACTAAAATCAAGGCAGAATAATAACAATAAAAATAGTGGGGAACAACAAGGTAGTAAACTTTTGTCCCACAGAAAGAGAGGAATTAAATGTATGTACACCAACGCTAGAAGTCTGGCAAATAAATTAGAAGAGCTTGAATTAATGATACTCGAAAAGGACTTTGACATAGTGTGTATAGTGGAAACCTGGCTGGACAGCACGCATGACTGGGCTACTAATATAGAGGGGTATAACATGTTTAGGAGGGACAGAGGTGGGAGAGGGGGGGGTTTGCATTTACGTAAAAAATAATCTAAATATGCATATAAGGGACAATATCGCGATATGACGGACGCTAGCCGTAAACTTCTCGTGGGTATTTCCTATAAACCTCCAAATATAGGGGAAGAGAAAGAAAAATCTTCACTCCCAGATAGGAATAGCTGGGAGGGAGGGCAA